>NW_028239879.1:0-190654 GCF_047967505.1 Dipteris shenzhenensis | reverse complement strand
TAGCATCTCCACTTATACCAGGCCTGTACCTCTACCATCTCCACCTATACCTCTTACACCTATACCTCTACCATCTCCACCTATGCTTCTTCCACCTACACCATTTGAACTTCCTCTATCTCTAGCAATACTCTCTAGGCCACCTCTTCCATCTGAACCTCCTCTACCTCTGGCCAGCACTACTCTCCAAGCTGCCTCTACCATCTAGGTGTTCATTTTTTGTGTTGTTCATTTTGCAGATCCATTTTAGTTCTTTTGCAAGGGAAAGGATAAAGAAGATTGGTAGAAAAAAGGAACAGGTTCCATGGATAGCAGAGGCTACAATAGCAAGACCTAAACACAAAGGGAGAAGGACACATAAAGTTGAACCACAGACTACCAATTTGAGAGTAAGTCATGCTAGGAAAGGAAATTCGATGCACCTTCTTGCAAGGAAGAAGAGATTCAAGAAGAAGGTTTTATTGTAAGGGAGATTAGGAAAGCTCAAAAGGCAATGGGATTTAGCATTCCTAGGGAACCCTTCCAGAGATTAGTAAAGGAGATTTGTGACAACTGGAGCCTCGGTTATATAGCGAAAGAATTGCTATTTGGACTCTTCAAACAGTTGTAAAAGATTTCTTTATAGAGTTCTTTCAAGACATGATGCTGGTTGTTGCTCATGCCCATAGGTTCACTGTCATGGTTAAGGACATGGATACCCTCAAATGAGTGAGGTACAGATATGACAAGCTCCTCAAAGCTATCAACTGGTCAGATATCAAGATGAGGGATATTTTGCTAATCCCACTTGCTAGGAAAACAGTAACTGATGAGGTTAAGATACAAGAGGTGACACACACTAGAGACACAAGAACAAAGTCAGCTTATGAGGAATCAGTGAAGGAACAGAAGAGTGCTTCCTCCAATTCCCTCAACAATGAAATTGTGTCTCTAGAGTTGTAGATTTCAAGGAGGCTAAAAACCCTAGGGCCAAAGATTAGGATTGAGATCTCAGACATCAATGAAATCCATTGAGTTTATAAAGGATTATAAAGCGTAGAGTTGCAGAGTGCACAAATACAATAATCCTGGGAGTTCTCTAGTAACTTTTGATTTCCTCTGGAGCATTTAAATTAACCATTTTTTTTATAAATATCATTCCTAACTAGAACAATGAATTTGCAGTATGTTCAAGGTACAATTGCATGAGTTTGCTCGATGAGTTGTGCATATTATGGACCTTGCAAACTCCTCAAAATTGAGAAATCCACGAGAACCATTTGAGCAGAGTGCAAAATGGTTCACTTTTTGTGATTTCTAGATACTTCAAGTGTTGATCCTACCCTACCACTCAAGGTAAGTGATTTCTCATTTATGCTACATAGTATCTTCAAGGTTTTATTTATCCCATGAAGTCTAATCTATGTATGTACATATCCTCTATTGTAGGGATCATTGGAGTTTGGCAGTACTTGATCTAACACAAAAACAATGCTTTCATTTCAACTCCTTGCAAGGGACTCATAAGAGATTAACATGTATGTGACCTCTATTGCCTACAAGAAGTATCTTGATTCTTAAAATTAGTAGAGGTTTTTTTTTTCTATCTTATAAGATCTTTGTCAATAGCGGTTCCTTGAAAAGATTCTTCGATGCATTGGATCATTGCCCCCCCAACGTCGATTTGTTAGATGCAGTTGATCCCTGCTTTTTGGAGGTAAGACTTAAATCTCTCTCTCTCTCTCTCTAAAAAACATGTAAAAACATTGTGCTTTCTTCATATCTATGTTATTGAGATAGTTCACATGTAAAAACATTGGTCCCTGTGATGATTTTGGATCATAATAGATGCTAAATTCTATTGTTAGTCATGTATGTATCAAGTTTGGAAATTGGACCCTCTTGTCTCATTAATACCAATGCTGAGAGAGAGAGAGAGAGAGAGAGAGAGCGAGAGAGAGAGAGAGAGATAGATAGATAGATAGAGAGAGAGAGAGAGAGAGAGAGAGAGAGAGAGAGAGAGAGAGAGAGAGAGAGAGAGAGAGAGAGAGAGAGAGAGTTGTCTCATTAATATGAAAACCTAGTTTAGTAGAAAATATAGAGATTTATATTTAGAAAGCATGTCCAATACAGAGACTATAACCAAAGAGTGCAAAAATATTGATCAATATATTAAAATTGACATTGTACAAATCTTAGTAGGAGATAAAAAATCATTGTACAATGGATGAGTCATTCCATTCTTTTTGATTGTCAGCTTGCATTCAAGGAGTGGTAATCTATCCCCCAATATTTAAAATTCATCCAAGGAAAGGTAGTCTCTCCCCAAGATTTGAAATGCATCCTAAAGACTCAGGACAAGAGTCTGGGTAATGAGCTTCCATCAAATAGTACCCCAAGATATCATCTTTTGCCTCAGGAGTAGCCTATAGAGCATGTGCAGATTGTGTTAGAGAATAAGCATCTTTTTTCAATTTAATAGTGCAATAGATACATTCATTAAAATCATTGGTCTTGTTGACCTGTAATTATGAATTTTGATTTATCTCAATAATACTAGTGGGGATGTCTTTGCATCGAATTGTATTTTGTCTCCTTCGCAGTACCTATTTAGATTAAGCAACTCAGTAGTAATAAGTAATCAAGTATAAATATTAAATTAATTGAAAGGCACAAGTTTACCTTCTTGTTGTTGAGGATGAATGCAAATCCTTCTAAAAGCGTACCCTCTATCTCCATATAAATGTCGTGGTGCAATCGGGTGAGTGTATGGAATTGTCTAAGTGATATGATACTCAACAAGTTTCCATTCTTATTAACTGTAATGTCAATTGATTCATTCTCAAGACCAAACAAGTTTAGAACGCGCATGTGCGACCCCCCCTTCTCTCCCCTCCTTGCGCGCATGCGCCCCCCGTGCTCTCCTCTCCTTGTGCATGCGTGCCCCCCTCCCCAACCTTCTCCCCTAATTGTGCAACCCCCCCTCTCCCCTCGTTGAGTGCATGCGTGACCCCCGCCCCCCATCTCCCCTCATTGCATGGATGTGCACCCTCCCCCCCCTCTTGCACGCATGCCCCCCCCTCCCTCCGCCCCCCTCTCCCCCTCTTGCATGCATGCCCCCCCCTCCCCCTCTTGTGCGCATGCCCCTTGCCCCTTCTCATCCCCCCCCCTCTCCCCCTCTTGCGTGCATGCCCCCCCATAGCCCTTCTCATCCCCCCCTCTTCCCCTCTTGCGCACATGCCCCCCCTCCTCCCTCCTCCCCCCCTCCCCCTCTTGCACGCATGTCCCCCCGCCCCTTCTCGTCCCCCCCTCCCCCTCTTGCGCGCATCCCCCCCGCCCCTGCTCATCCCCCCCCCTCCCTCTCCCCCTCTTGTGTACATCCCCCCCCCCCTTCTCATCCCCGCCCCCTTCCTCTGCCCCTCTTGCGCGCATGCCCCCCCCCCTCCCCCCCCGCCCCTTCTCATCCCCCCCCCTCCCTCTCCCCCTCTTGCGCGCATGGCCCCCCCCTTTCCCCCTCCCTCCCTCACCCCCCCGGCCCCTTCTCATCCCCCCCCTCCCTCTCCCCCTCTTGCATGCATGCCCCCCCCCCTCCCTCTCCCCCTCTTGTGCGCATGCCCCCCCTCCCTCCCTCTCCCCCTCTTGCATGCATGCCCCCCCCCCCCTCCCTCTCCCCCTCTTGTGCGCATGCCCCCCCCCCCCTCTCCCCCTCCCTCTCCCCCCCGCCACCGACTATGCGATCTTCTTCAACCCCGCATCATTTGACAAAGATCATAGCTCTACTACATCATACCTCACATATTGCTATCAGTTCTTTTGGGTTGATGACACTATTGTATGTTGCAACCTACCAGATTTCTTCTTCATAGCTACATCGACTAGCTTCACATCCGAATGCCTCTTCCATAGAGCAGCTGCACAGTCCATGACTTCTGACATGGTCACCTTTGACATGTTCATCACATAGCCACATATGCAATCATACACACAGTCATCTTTTGATCAACTAGTTTTTGATCCAAGTGGCCTTTACTTCATGCATATTTCCTTCCTGTTCCCTTCAGCCTAGGTTCAGGGTTTTATTCCCAAAGGTAAAGGATGACCTACAACTTAAGAGGGGGAAATGCTCATTATGTAGAGATTTAAGTCATACTCATTGTACATGCTTCTGCTACATAGTCATTGTGCTCTCGCATGCACATACTACTCTGATTCCTTTTAATTCAAGTAGAGGATATTGAGTCTATACCCAAAGCATCACAGCCTCTAGAGAAAGTAGAGATTCAGTCTACACCCCTTGTGGAGCATGTAGCTCTTGAATACAACTATACTTCATGTTTCCATGATGTTAATCTCATGTGATCTTATTAAATTATATGAAATGTGTCATGATGTTGTTTCTTAATTATATTAAATATATGAATGCATGAGGAGCATGTGCTCATGATGTTTATTCGATGTGTATTGTTTAATTATATGAATGTCTTATGATGTGGTTTTTTAATTATTAATTAAATTTCTCATAATAAGGGAGTGATAATTATGTCAATCATAATACCACACTTTACCACCTTGAGTATGCACTAAGGGGAGGTGATGGACTGCTCTTTTGTAACTCACATCTACCACCTTGCAATAACCAAAACATGATGGCACCAAGGGGAGTTTTTTAGAGTTGTAATGCCATGATCACAAGAATAGAGGTGAGGTACGAGTAAAGGTATGAATAAAGAGCATGCTACCACATGGCCGAAGATGAGGTATGAGTAAAGGCATGAAGTGAAAGCATGCTATCACATGGCAAGGAGGATTTCTCACACATGTTAAAAAAGAAATGCAAGTATCCTCACCTATAAAAGGGAGGTCACTCATGGAATAACATATGCGAGATTTCAAGTATATGTGCAAGTCTCAATCTTGTAATCTAATTGAGCTTGATTCTATGCTTATTTAGCCTATCTCTTCATCATGTGTAGAATTAGGATTCATCCATCTTACATTAGCTTAGGCACACCATAGATCCTTAGGTACTCATGTTTTACGAACTTAAGTCGAGAAAGGAAAAGTAATCCAAGTTGAAAGAACAAATTATGCTCTTATGAAAAAAATCATGCAAATAGAAGAGCATGTATATTTTGAAGATGTAGTCTAATAGCCAAAATGGAAGAAAGAAATGAATGGAGAAATGGATGAATTTAAAAACAACACTTGGGAATTAGGTAATTTTCCACCAGGTTGAATGCAATTGCAAATGAATGGGTTTTACAAGGTTAAGTATAGTCCAGATGGTAGCATTGAGAGGCATAAAGTAAGACTTGTTGCGCAATAACCCCAAAACAAATGGGTTTACAAGGTTAAGTACAATCTAGATGGTAGCATTTAGAGATATAAAGTAGGACTTATTGCAAAAGGATTTGCACAAAAATATAGATAGAACTATGAAGTAACCTATGCTCTAGTAGCCAAAATGGATTTTATCAAATATTTGGTTTCATTGGCAACCATCAGTAAATGGAAACCACACATCAACTAGATTTCAAGAATGCATTTATTAATGATTTTGGGATGAAGAGGTTTATATGGAAGAACCTCATAGATATGTTGAAATTGGAAAATCATATCAAGGATGCAAACTAAAGAAAAGTCTCTATGGATTAAAATGAGATACAAGAACTTGGTACAATAGAATTGACAAATATTTTGCTAATATTGTATTCAAAAAGTCTTATGCAGATCACACAATCTATTGTGGATGAGTTGATAGTCACAAGAGGTAATGGAAACTTCATCAACAAACTAAAAAGATATATTTTAAAATATTGAAATGAAAGATCTTGGATTCATGCATCATTGTCTTGGCATTGAATTCTAGAGAGATTCAAAAATTCATGAGTCAGTATTTTATGGAAACCCCCCTTTTCCTTTTCATCCCATTCCTACTTAATGACACCCCATCCCTTTCCTTCATATCCCCTTGCACTTCTTTTTCAATGGACAATCCATCTAGAATATATCAACTTTCTCTTTGAGTTCCAACTTAGAGAATATATCCAAGGGTGTGTCTAAGGGTGCACAACTATCAATGTACCCATCACAACTTTGAAAAGCAACTTACAGCCAATATTTCTAAAATGACTGATTTGGAATTTGACCCATCTGCTCCTCCTCCTTTGCACTATAGCCCCTCCCTTATGCTTTCTTCTTACTCTTTTCTAGGATGAACTCCATGGACTAGGTTAGGGTGTTATACCTCATCTTGGAGTTCTTTTAAAGTCTACTTCACTCAGTTTGATCCGCAGGAAGCTCCTCTCTACTCACCGTTCTGCTTTAGCCAGCCAAAGTTTGCTACTACTTTAGACAGGTTTCTACATAGACAAAGAATCGACCATAACTTTGCAAGGTTTGCTTAGATCATTTCAAAGTAAAAAGGGAGTTATTATTTGAAAGATACCTATAATTTTCTCTTCTAGGTCAAAGTCAAAATTAACATCGTTTGTATGCAGTGAGAGTCACAAACAAAGGGAGGGTCATGGTGGTAGAATGTCATTTTTGAATGGGTGACAGGAAACTAGACAAGCAATCTTCATATGTTGTAGCAGTAGCTTCATCTTTGCCTAACAATAGGCTGAATGAAGTCATTCTTCTTCTTCAACAACAAGTTTTTCTTTTAAAAAAAGGAGAATAGTGAGTTGAAGGACAAGTTCCACAAGCTAGAGGAGATAGTAAAAGTGGCTGAGATTAAGCTAGAAAAGCCAACTCCCCACCCAATTTTAGATGAGGAAGCTAACTTCATTCAAATGGAAGAGATGCATGAGAAACTCAAGGGAGAGATCCAAGAGAAGCTCAAAGGATAAGTGAAGAGCTCCTTAGATGTGATAAGGTGGAGAGAGAGAGAGAGAGAGAGAGAGAGAGAGAGAGAGAGAGAGGAGTGTACAAGAGATAGCTACACTGTACACTATGTTGTATTGAACATAAACATGAATAAATACATGGGAACCCCTTAGGGTTAGGATTAGGGTTAGGGTTTGCCCCCCCTAGTGGCCTATGTAAATAGTGCAATTTACACTATCCTTAACACCCCCTCTTAAATTGCACTGGGTAAGTAGAGGGTGCATGTACAAGACCTTTTTGTGGATTTCATTTGGTGCATATGATAGCATCCAAAACTGATTCACTTTATTATAAGACATCCTATCCCTAATCACTTTATTTCAATATTTCAATGACTTCACTACTCCACTGTCCTTGTGAAAGCACTCCCTTTAAGGTGTCCTCAAGAGAATATTGCAAGACAAGCCCTCTTCGTATGTAATGTAGCCCTTAGTGCTGATCGAGTTCCTGCTCCAAGTTCCACCACATTGCTTCCAACACTGTATAAAGTCACCATGAAGTATAAAACTAGGCAAGAAGCCTTCTCAAGACCTTCACAACAGAATACAATACAATTTCATCTTCAAAATAATTCCTTATAGTACGAACACAAAAACAATTACCCAACAATTAAATATCACTCTACCTCCTCTCCACATAGGTTTCTTGTCACTTTTTCTAGCTTTACATGAAATAAGCATATGATGTGTAAGAATAAGGGACTCTTCTTGAATGCCCAACTTCTTGGCCACAATTTTTCCATGTGCCATGTAAGTTGAAGTCCTCAAACCAACTCAATGACACAAATAAACATAAAACCCATTAACAACCTAGGTCACATCAATTACACATGCACAGAATCCATGGTTAGTCAGTGATCAAGAAAACATTCATAAAATGACACTAGGTTTTGTTGAGTGCATACCCCACAGAGTGACATGCTTATCATATTTCAATAATCATCATGGTGGACAAAAATTCTTGTTTTGATATCCAACTTGCCTTTCTTGAGAAGCTTTCAACCATACCTATACCCATGGGTGCACACATGATAACAATCCACCCGTCATCATCTAAGATTGTTGTTGCCACACCCAATGAGTAATGCACAAGATCCTTTGAGAGTTGATTCCACTCAGGCACACCATCAAATAAAATTCTTGGAACAAAGCTAGAGGAGGGAACGTCAAGCAAACAAAAATGTGCACTCCATGCACAAGGCTTTCCATTCCTATAGCCTTCTTTACTTTGTAGTTCCACAAAGTAGTTGCACATAAACTAAAATCCCTCTTTGTAATCTCCTTCAAGGATTTGTTTTCCAAGATTTATGTAATCATAGGACCATATTTTCACTTCTTTTGCTATGTATGCACCCTCTCTCTCTCTCTCTCTCTCTCTCTCTCTCTCTCTCTCTCTCTCTCTCTCTCTCTCTCTCTCTCTCTCTCTCTCTCTCTCTCTCTCTCTCTCTTAAACACACACACACACACACATGCACACCCACATGCACATGCACATGCACACGCATGCGCGTGCACACACACACTTTTTTTGGGTAATTCGAGTAGCTTATATTACAAAGTTAGGTAATACAAAGAGTCTCTCCAAAAGCAAAGAGTCTCCATCAAAAGCAAGAATAAACTATCTCCAAGCAAGTCCTGTCCAGGTCACCATCCTTACAGGCATCATAAATAGATTCTGAAGAACTCATAGGGCTGAGTGAACTGTTGTTACAAATATGCCAAATTATGTGCAATCCAAAAAGTCCAAAGAGCCCTATATCGAACCCAATGAAGGAGAAAGGAGTAAGATCGTACTGGAGTGGGACATTTGCCAAAAATCCAAAAAAGTCTCCCAAAGGTGGTATTTGGGAAACGAAAGCATAACATCTGAGAAATCCTCTAGATCAAAAGCCTAGAGCATGGATAGAACCATAGAAGATGTGGTACTGTCTCTGCTAGCACTGAACATCGAAGACAGGAGGCCTTGGTTGAAGAAATCTTCCATTTGACAAGAGTAACACCTACAGGCAGAGTACCTGTGATGCATCTCCAAAGGAAAAGCCTCTGCTTCATAGGAAGCTTAATTTTCCATAAGGCATGCATAGTCCTAGTCCCAAGCAAGTGGTTTTTGCATATGCCACAGATTATTAGCATAGTTATGTATCCAAGGCCTTGGCTACAGTAGCCTATAAGTAATAATGAATGTGAGTTTACATAAAGGCACAGGACCGAATGTTCAGCCCAGTAGGAGACAATGACCAATCCACCAACCTATCACCCTGTTAAAGAGGAGGAATAGGCAGAAAAGGTTGTAACATCTCCCTTATCTTTCACCAAATAGGCTTGTGATGCATGCCTAATCCATATGCTGACATAGCTTGGGGAAAAGTAAGGATGTGCCCCTGATCATCCACCACATCATGTATCTACATGATATCCATTTTGTACAAATTGTAGGCCTTAATAGGCTCTTGACATGCAAGTGAAGTATCAAAAACAACACTCTAATATAAACTTTCCTGACGAAGAGAGTTGGCCCTTGGATTGGGGGGGCCCATTTAATGCGGGAAAAAATCTGCTTCCAATCAAGGATCAGAGCAGTAGCAAAAGGACACCCTAGAATCTTCCCCATAAACTTGCCAAGGAGTACGTCCCATATGTCCACATCCCATTTACCATAAGCAGGTGTCATCATAGTCCTAGACATGTAAGCAAGCATCTGGGTCCATGGCTGTTCCTACTGTGAGAAGCTCAACAATACTGACATTTTATGAGACAAGGCATGTAGGTGCAAGTTGAGCACATTCAATCCACCACTCTTCAGAGGAGAACATACATATTCCATTTTTAGTAATCGGAGAGCCTTCGAGGAGGACTTGGTTTTCCAAAGCAACTCCATTGCTTGTGACATGTATGCTAATATCTCCTGAGAAGTCCAATGCAACAAAGGCAAAAAGAATTGAGCATAGGCCATGACAATAGATTGCACTATTTTGAGACGAACATGAAGTGGCCAAGTGGCTATTTTCCAATAGTGCAACTTATCATAAAGTTTGTCAAACACCCATTTAAGTTGTTGCTTTCTAGTAACCATCCATCTAATAGGATATCCCAGATGTCTGACCACTGCATGAGAATCCAAAATCTCACCTCGCCAAAGAATTGCATGCCAATCAGTTTTTTTAAGGGCTATCAATTTTGATTTCTCAAAATTGACATGTAGACCTACTGCCATTCCATACAGAGATAAAGAATCCATGAGAAGTTGTAGCTCTTGTTGATTTTTATGCAGCATGAAAAAAGAGTCATCTACATATGCCTGTGCTGCAAAAGTTTTTTGTCCTGGTAGCTGCAGTCCTTGCAATCTCCCCTGAGTAGTAAGATGATCCAAATAGAGGAGCAAAGGATGGGTGGCAATGGCATAAAGAAGAGCACTAAGGGGACATCCCTCTCTGACCGATCTGCCCAAATTCCATGGTTGAGATAAATGATTACCCAAAATGCCGTGAGCAGACGAATCAATGTATAGCCAATAAATTGCATGTACTACCTTGGGCCCAAAACCCACCTGTCATTGTCTGTGCAATAAAATCCCATTGAATAGTATCAAAAGCTTTTGCTATATCCACCTGTAGAATGAGGACATCTTGCTCTGTGTACTTGGTATACTCTATGGCTGTCGTAGCATTTGCAATGGTATCATAGATTTGCCTTTTGGGCACAAATCCATAGTGATGTGGATGCACACCGTCATGTAATATATTATGCAATCTGTGAACCAACATTTTGGAGATTAATTTATAAATGATAAGCATAAGAGTAATTGGCCTCCAATCTGTCAGATGTTTACACAAAAGCCTCTTAGGGATGAGCTTGACAATTCCATGCTTCCAAGAAGCACGCATACGCTGGCTATCCCAAGCTGCATTAATCATGGCAAGGAGCACATGTTTGAGATCATCCTAGAAAGCCAAATAAAATTCTACTGTAAGCCCATCCCATCCAAGAGATTTCCCTTTGCCAAGATGAAGCAATGCATCATGAAGTTCTTGAGCAAAAAATTGCTACTCCAGAGGAAGTGCATGGTCCATTGTCAAGATTGGCTGTACCTAGGTCCACACACACACACACACACCTTATAAACTACACACATGCACATGCACACAAACACGCACATGCACATGCACATGCACATGCACACACACACACACATGCACATGCACACACATACACATGCACACGCACACACACATGCACACGCACATGCACACACACACACACACCTTATAAATCTTCTTCATCTACCTTATATTATCTCTCTCGCTCATTTCATCCTCTTAAGTCTATCTTATGGTCAAGTGTGTGGTTAGAGGTATCCCAAAGGGACGTCCACTTTTGGCCTCTCTCTCTCTCTCTCTCTCTCTCTCTCTCTCTCTCTCTCTCTCTCTCTCTCTCTCTCGCTCTCTTGCTCCTTATCTTATCTTCTTCTATTGTGCACTCTGCACAACAAGCTTACCATGGATTTACAAAGTGCAGTTTTCACAAATGAAGCTCTCACAAGGAGTATTACTATCAGTGTACAAGAAAGCTTTTGCCACATATCTAAGTCTTTAATGGCCATGCATTTTTAGCTACAAAACGGTACAATAAAGCTTCATCAATATTTTGATTCATCTTCATATGGTTTGACAATTGAAGTTCCTTCATGTTGGTACATAGGGATTGCATATTTTAGGCAGACATTCTATTTGGGAGATACTTCACAATGACAAGATCATCCAATTCTAAGGTTGTCATTCTATTTGGGAGATACTTCACAATGACAAGATCATCCAATTCTAAGGTTGTCATTCAATCAATGATTAGCAAGAATTGTGAGGTTGTCATTCAATCAATGAGTAGCAAGAAATGACCATTTCATGTTGCTGTGATGAGGAGGATGATTTGGTTTTCCTTTTAGGACCTTCATCCTTGCAACCTACCCAGCATTTAGATGCAAGTGTGGTGAAACTCATCAGGCAATTATCCACATTAAAATGACATTATGACAAGATCTTGAAAGGGTTACAACTTATATTTTAGTTGCAGAGTTACCTTCTACATTTGATGGTGATGTTTTGTTTGAACTTCCATTTAAGACATTTGAAATATGGACAAGAGTCACATAATTAAAATATGATGGCCATGTTTGGATAGATCTCGAACAGATGCAATATCAACAAATAGTATTTCACAATGACAAGATCATCCAATTCTAAGGTTGTCATTCAATCAATGATTAGCAAGAATTGTGAGGTTGTCATACAATCAATGAGTAGCAAGAAATGACCATTTCATGTTGCTGTGATGAGGAGGATGATTTGGTTTTCCTTTTAGGGCCTTCACTTGAAACCTACCTAGCATTTAGATGCAAGTGTGGTGAAACTCATCAAGCAATTATCCACATTAAAATGACACTATGACAAGATCTTGAAAGGGTCATATCTTATATTTTAGTTGCAGAGTTGCCTTCTACATTTGATGGTGATGTTTTGTTTGAACTTCCATTTAAGACATTTGAAATACAGACAACAGTCACATAATTAAAGTATGATGGCCATGTTTGGATAGTTCTCGGACAAATGCAATATCAACAAATATACATTCCTTTGTTGGGGTGGTATGTCAAAAATATTGTGTAGGTCATCTGAAATGTTGCAATTTCTCATGTTCTTTTCTTGTTAGGAATGGAATTTTTAATCAAGAGAAATGTCAAGGATGGCTACCAAATCTTTGTTAAGCTGGCATGGACACAAAATCTATTGGAACAATTGTGTGCATACATTGTAAGATCCCTCCTATTTGTGAGGCTTCTTGTTCAAGTCTTGTCCATGTCAAATGGTTCTTTGTTTTCCAAATGAGAAAGTTGGCAGAAGATACACACATTGTATTATCCATTTGGGTAATCACTTGCATCCTGTTGGATAGGGTATAACCTGAAAGTCTATGAATATCATTCAAGCCTAAAAAATGATATTCAACAACAAGGACAAGAAATGATAGATGATGAATTCAATGACTTGATTGAGTCATTGTCTCCATTGAGTGAGAAAAACGGTAACTTACAATAATCTATTTGAATCTCTTATGTTCTCTTTTGTGTCATTAATTACTAACACACAATGCATTGGTGTTTTACAATATGTAAATTGATTCAAAAAAACAAAATAGAGTTCACAAACACTATAGATGGGATTGAGGGGATTTTGTACCTAAAAAGATATAGTGTGTACGAATTCATTTAGAGTGCAATCTTTCTTGGTCAAGTTGACTTCACCTCTTTTGAAAGATCATAGATGTTATGTCTTCAAGATGTCAACAAGAGGCCACCTAGGATCACGGTGGATTTGGTAAATAACATGTTCCAGGTGTAGATCTTGGAGAGTCTTGGGTCGTTTTTAACTTTGTGAAGAGGATGAAAGATGAGACAACCATGTCTTATCATGTATAGAATCCTTTCATTCACTAGATCCAAATAATTTATATATGTGCTTTCAAGGTTGAGGATACTTAACCCCAAGTCCTCTTTTGGGAGATGCTTAATCAAGTGATGTGAAGAAACATGGATGCAAAAGCCCAGTTTAAAGGATTTATGTCAAATGAGGACCAAGAAAATTGGTGGGTTGTAAGAACTATATTTAGTGGTAGTCTTGACAATGTTATGGAGTTTCGAGAATGTTGATGTTTTTCTTTTGGGAGAAGAGTCTTCATAAACATGCCAAATCTTGCATTTCTCCTCATCACCAAGAGTATTTTAGACAAATATGTAGACAATGGAAAGATTCACAAACAAGATATGCAACTAACATTGAAATGAACCATCTACAAGAGTGGTGGAGCTTAACTAGTCATGAAAATGAAAAGGAAATTACAAGTCTTGAAGCATGGTCAATGTGGTGGCATGCATGCATATCGTATTAGGGTCAATACATGATAGAGGTAATTTAGTTCAAAGTAGTTCTTTGGTATTTTTCTTCATTCACAAAATTGAGATTTCTTTGTAAGCTTCTTATTATTGTTGTTTTAATGTTACTTGCTTTCTTTGAAGGCTATGCAAAGCCACAATAAGCTTTGGGTGCCTTGTACCAACCTCTAGAATCCATACATGGAAGTTGGTTGGTAGCAACAACAAATGTAAAATATATTAGTGTTTATGATGCATGCATGAGTGACCTTTCCAATTCTATATTGCAAACATCTACATACACTTCATTCCTTGAGGGAAAATTTATTCGAAGGGGTCCTAATTTGTACATTCTTGAGAAAAGGGTAGCATCAGCTAGGCAAAAGAGTTATAGTGCAAAAGTGGTGGTTGACTTGATAAATGAGGTGGAAAATGGCATTGGTGCAAAAGAAAATTAAAGCTTTGATGATGGAGATAATGAGATGGTGCATACACGAAGGATAGAATCCATGCAAATCCCAATACCTCCAAATGATAGTCATAGGCCAAAATGTGGATACTCAAGTAAGAGAAGTTCATTTATACCATTCTAAGGATCCAGAGTGGGTGGAAACACTACAGCGTTCCCTAAAGAGATAGAGGAGGACACTTTCATTGTTACTAAAGATAACATTCATGAAATAGATTGGGCAGTTTGTCATACGCCGCCTAAGTGAAGTCAAGCTCGTTTTGTCAAGTATACCTTGGTAGGAAGGTGGGAAAATGAAATAAGCTCATCAATTCAAAAGGGAGTTCAAAAATTGGAATTCTTTCCCCATCCTTGTTCACCTGAATCAAGAAACCTCAAGGTATATGTGGTCAAATGGTATGGTATTTTGGGGACAATGTAGTTCATACATGGCAAGCCGCTTACATTATTGAAGGACAAATTCAACTAGCACCTAGCAATTGGAAAGTCACCTCTGGTACTTTTCTTCTCAAAGAATAAGTACATTCATTTATTGAAAACATATATACCACATTTACCTTTGTTATCTAGGATTATATAGGCAACTCTAAGTAAATAAGAGTCGTTTCAGACATTACTAAAGTTAAATGGAGACTAGACATGTATTCCTAAAAGAGATGATTACCTACTAGTTTGTTTATAAAATGACGCCATTTTGGAATAATTTGTGAGGGAATATTATAATATTTTTCATCTTAACACTTCAAACTTGCATTTCCATTCATGTGTGGATCATAGATAAAGATAGTACTAAAGTAGATTTCGAATTTCTAGCTACACGACTTCAAATTAAGGATTCTATAGCTTATTTGTTGAATATTTTTAATGTATGGTTGAGGTATCTAATGTTGCAAACTATTAGATAATTGTATAACATTATGAGGATACTAAGCAGCCTTGTAAATACCTTTATTTTTCCAATCAAACCCCATCCATTTCAAAATTCCTTCAAAATCATATTCATATCCATATAAATTGCCTTTTGACTTTGGATTCCCTTAGGAGGAAAAAGACAAGACTGTCTTTAAGGCTATGAATCCACTTGTCAAGAGTTTTCATCCTCACAAAGTCCTTCAATCTCACGAGGTCTTTTGATTCTCATGAAGTCTCCCAGGAGGCCTTTTGAGTCTTCATGGGTTACTTAAGTTCTTACAAGGTCCTCATGTGAGCTTTCTGAGATCCAGGGTGAAATTTAAGAGGGATGAAATGACATCCAACTGGTCATCAAAAGTGGCTTGGATTTAGATTAGCCCAAATAACTCATGATTATGTTCCAAGGGTTAGGAATGATAATAACTTGCAAAAAGTAGAGAAAAAAGGAAGTTTGAAGAGTTTATTGTCAATGGTTATGAGGATTTGATGCAAAATCTTGTAGCGGAGGTGGAGGTAGAGAAAATTATCATCAAGATGAAGAGGATAGTAGCAACACCAACATAAACTAGTAGCAAAATTCAAACAAGGAAAATAAATGAACTTCATCTCATAGAGTATCACTTCAACAAAGGTGTATCCCTTCAAATAGGTTTGCAAATATTCAGTGCAATTATTATTACAAGATTAGACAATATGAAAGTCATTACAAAATAAAATAGTGTAATTAAAAATTTTAGTACAACACTAAGAAATTTTAGAGGAAATTATCTTGGACATATTCACATTCAAAATCATTATGCAAATCAACAACAAGGTCAAAATTGTGATGAATATCACAATGGAAAGTATGGAAATAGAAGTAGATTAGTCATAAGTTCAAGAGAAGATTTGTCATCAAGGACAAAACAATGATGATGAAGTTCCATGGTTTATACACAATGCAACAAGTTTATTAAGAGAATGTATTTATCATCACAAGAACACAAATTATTATGAAATTCATGGTACAGACCTTACCCTATTTGAAATATATTTGCTTATGCTATGGTTAAAAAAGGGATAGTGTCTCTAAAACAAAGTCTTATGCTACTCTAAATGCAATAATGCCTAGTAGTAATCTTTGTACCATTATAATTTAGACTCCTACCAATTTAGATCCTGTTTTGACTATTGATGCCCATCATGGGTATGAAAAACCAATGTCACAGCCTCACATCTAGGATAAATGACCCAAGAATATTTGTTGTAAACATTAACGAGAGTGGGATAATATAATGAACCATTGTTACTTCTTGCTTGTGCATATTCCATGTAGCCTAAATGTATCAAATCTAGAAGAATTATTAATTTGTTTGTGCCTCTACCTAAATTGGCTGTGTACCAAAATAGTAAGGTATCCTTTCATGACACACCCTTGTTAATTACTAGCAACTTGACACTTTTAAATTGTCTCTTCTTCATTGCTAATATCCATGAAAATTACTCTATAGTACTCTTTCGTTATTTACAAGGTTTTTTTAACGGAGTTTAGGAACACATAGTATATTAATTACTTTTCTAACAACTTGGCATACTTTTAAATTGTCTCTTCTTAAATGCTAATATCCATGAAAATTACTCTATAGTACTCTTTCGTTATTTACAAGGTTTTTTTACGGAGTTTAGGAACACATAGTATATTAATTACTTTTCTAACAACTTGACATACTTTTAAATTGTCTCTTCTTTAATGCTAATATCCATGAAAATTACTCTGTAGTACTCTTTCATTATTTACAAGGTTTTTTTAGGAGTTTAGGAACACATAGTATATTAAATTCTATGGGCCCAAGAACTTTACCAAATCTTATCCTATATAATGTCATACCCATCGGTCATGCATGACGCATGGTGAGAATCGAGGAAATATGATTTCAAACCATAATTTGCACAATCATTAAACTAAGTATGTTTAAGTCCTACTCAAAGTATCATAGGATATCATTTGCATGGCTAGAAGCACATCGATGCATCTTTTCCAATGTTCAAGCATGATGCATGGTGAAAATCAAGGACATATGCTTTCCAAACCATGTAACTGATATCCAATGAGTTTCATACTTTTCGCAGGCCTTAAAATTTTATTTTAATGATTGTACAAAGTATGATACCCATTGATTATCATTTTCATGGCTAGAAGAATGCCAATGCATGTATTTGAACAGTCATGTATGATGCATGATGACAATCAAGGAAATACTCTTTCCAAACCATGAAAATAATATCTAATGGGTATCATAATTTGTACATGCCTTGAAATAAGTAATCTCAAGGCTTGTGCAAAGTTTCATACCCATCAGTTATCATTTTTATGGACTAGAAGCACACTAATACATGTTTTCCAATGGTCATGTGTGATGTATGGCGAAAATCAAGGAAATATGCTTTCCAAACCATAAAAATGATATACGATGGGTATGATTCTTTGCACATGCCTTAAAATGTAAGGCATTTGAAAAGTTTCATATCCATCGGATATCATTTGCAAGGCTAGAAGCACACCGATGCATCTTTTTCAATGCTCAAGCATGATGCATGGTGAAAATCAAGGAAATATGCTTTCCCAACCATGCAAAGGATATCCGATGGGTATAATCCTTTATAAAGGACTTAAACTAAGTATGTTTAAATCCTATTGAAAGTATCATACCCATCGGATATCATCTTCATGGCTAGATACACACTGATGCATGTTTTCCAATGGTCAGGCATGATGCACGGTAAAAATCATGGACATGTGCTTTCCAAACCATGTAAATGATATCTGATTGGTTTCATACTTTAAAAAAGACTTAAAATAATTTATTTTAATGATTGTACAAAGTATAATACCCATCAAATAGCATTTGCATGGCTAGAACCACACCGATGCATGTTTTTCAATGGTCATGCATGATGCATGGAAAAATAAAGGATATATGCTTTCCAAACCATGAAAATGATATCTGATGGATATATTGCTTTGCACAAGTCTTAAAATAAGTAGTTTCAAGGTCTGTGAAAAGTTTTATACCCATCATGTATCATTTTCTTAGTTAGAAGCACACCGATGCATGTTTTTCAACGATCATGTATGATGCATGGTGAAAATCAAGGAGATATGCATTCCAAACCATGAAAATGATATACGATGGGTATAATAATTTGCACACACCTTAAAATAAGAATGTTTAAGTGATTTTCAAAGTATCATACCCATCGTATATCATTTGCATTTCTAGAAGCACACCGATGCATGTTTTCCAATACTCAAGCATGATGCATGGTGAAAATCAAGGAAATATGCTTTCCAATTATACAAATGATATCCGATGGGTGTCATACCTTGCATAGGACTTAAAATTATGTTTTTTAAGTACTATATAAATTATAATTCCCATTATATATCATTTGCATGTCTAGAAGGCGGTGTATGTTTTTCAATGGTAATGCATGATGCATGGTGAAAATCAAGAAAATATGTTTTTCAATGGTAATGCATGATGCATGGTGAAAATCAAGAAAATATGTTTTCCAAACAATGCAAATGATATCCTATGGATATCACAGTTTGCAAATGCCTTAAACTCAGTAATTCCAAGGCTTTTGCAAATTGTCATAGTAATAGGATATCATTTGCATGGTTAGAAGCACACCAATGCATGTTTTTCAACGGTCATGCATGATGGATGGTGAAAATCAAGGAAATATGCTTTCCAAATCATGAAAATGATATTTGATGGGTATCATACTTTGCACAAACTTTAAACTAGGTAAGTTCAAGGAGTATGCAAAGTGTCATATCTATCAGGTACCATTTGCATGGTTAGAAGCACACCGATGCATGTTTTTCAACAGTTATGCATGATGCATGGTAAAAATCAAGGAAGTATGTTTTCCAAACCATGCCCAATGGGTATCATACTTTGCATAGGACTCCAAGTAAGTAATTCCAAGTCCTATGCAAATTGAAAAAACCATTTAATGTAATTATGTGTTCTTTTTCCCTCTTTTTACCCTCTTTCCTTTCTTTCTTTCTCTCTTTCCCTGCCCCCCTTTTTCCTCTCTTTCCATTCTTTCTTTCTCTCTTTCCCTCTTTCCTCTCTTTGTCTTTTTCTCTTCCCTCTTTCTTTCCCTTTCTCTCTTTCCCTCTTTCCTCTCCTCTTCCTCTTTCCTCTTTCTCTCCGCTTCCTCTTTCCCTTTCCTCTCTTCCTCCTCCCTCTTCCTCTCTTCCTCTCTTCCCTAGTCTTCATCTTTTCCCTCTTTCTTTTTGCTCTGCCCCTTTCTATCCCCTTTCTTCTTTTCTTTTCTGCTTCCCCTCTCTTTTCTTCTTCTGTCCATTGTTTTCTTTTCTCCTTCCCCTCTTCTTTTCTTTTCCCCTTTTATCCTCTCTTTCTGTCTTTCCTATCTCTTTTCCCCTCTTTTACCTCTCTTTCCTTTCTTTCTTTCTCTCTTTCTCTCTCCTCTTTCCCTGTTCCTCTTTTCCCTCTTCTTTTTCCCTCATCCTCTTTTGCCTCTCTCCCCTTTATTTCTTTCTATGTTGCCCTCTTTCCTCTCCTCTTCCTCTTTTCTCTCTTCCCTCTTCTTTTCCCTTTCTCTCGTTCCCTATTTCCTCTCCTCTTCCTCTTTCCCTTTTCCTTCTCTCTTTCTTTCTTTCTCCTCTTTCCCATTCCTCTCTTCCTCTCTTCCTCTCTCCATCTTCCTCTCTTCTTGTCTTCCCTCTTCCTCTTTTCCCTCTTTCTATTTCCTCTCTTCTTTTCTTTTCTCCTTCCCCTCTCTTTCCTTCTCCTCTCCTTTTTCTTTTCTCCTTCACCTCTTCTTTTTTTTCTCCTTTTCTTCTCTCTTTTTCTCCATAGAGCAACTGACCTACGTTCTCCGTTTAGCCCAGAGCCATCTGGGATAATTTGGTGCCCCAAGCGGGCCCTGTAGCCCAAGAATTGGCTGCCCCAAGAAATGCTCCATCTACCCTCAATGTGGTCAGTAATGGGATAACTTCCCGCACTAGTATGTAGCCTCATTGGTAGTGTGCCAACTCTATACGAAGACGTCTAGCCATCAAACCACGAGTGGCCTCCATCTGGTGTCTAAACTAGGACCTATTGGGAACCTAGCTAGTCAAATGCCTTCTCCTCATATAGGGGGGCTCACAAGTAGAGTTAGCTAGTTCCCACGAAGTTACATGAGAGTGGGGCATTGATATCCAATACTCTTCCCTCTTTCTTTCTCCTCTCACTCTTTCTTTCCCTCTTTCTCTCCTCTCCTCTCTCTTTCTCTCCTCTCTTCTCTCTTTTTCTTCTCCTCTCTTGTTTTCTTTTCTCCTCTCTTTCCTTTCTTTTTTTCTCTCTTTCCCTCTTCTCTTTCGTAAGAATAGAGCATGCATAGGTCTACATGATGGAACAAGCATTTAGAATCTCTTCACTAGAAAGGAAGACAAAGATTTGCATGCAAACAATGTTTAGTGATTAGATCCGAATGCTTGTCCCTCATGTAGGCCTCAAGCATTGATCTGATGCTTGTTCCTCTCTTTCTCTCTTCCTCTCTATCTCTCTTCCTCCCTTACTCTGTTTTCCCTCTTACTCTATTTTCCCTCTTCCTCTCTTTCTCTCTTTTCTGCATGTCCACATTTCTGCATTTTTGCGTTCTTTTTTGCATTTCCACATTCTTTTCCGCATTTCCACGTTCTTTTTCGCATTTCCACATTCTTTTCTGCATTTTTATATTTTTGCATTGTCTTTTGCATTTGCGCATTCTCTTCCACATTTTTGCATTCTTTTTCGTATTTCTCCATTTTTGCATTCTTTTCGGCATTAGTATTTTTGCATTTTTGATAGTTTTATTTATTCTCTCTACCATTTCTACCTCTTGCTACCCTATTCTTCTTAGTTTTACATTTCTCTTAGGCTGGTATGTCTCCAAGGCAACTCTAGCAAAATCCTAGACTATAGAATTCTCTAGCAAAATCCTAGACTATAGAATTACATTGGAAGGCACAAAATGTAGTAGTGTCAACCCAGGCAATTAATAGTTTTAGATTCATTCACTCAGCTATGACAACCAGTATGATCAGATGCTCCTTTTTATGACTGATGGTTTATTAAAACATATCTAAGTATCTAAGAAAAAAGCTAACATTTTGAAGCAAATCATTTCTTATTATTGCATGATTTTTATACAAAAGAGGCATAGATTAGGTAATCAAAAGATGAAACAGGCTATACTATCAGAAGTTCATTAGGGAATTGTAGCATGCCATTTCTCAAGAGATATCATGGGCAAGAAAGTAATACAAGTAGGCTTATGGTGGCCAACTCTGTTCAGAGATGCATTCTATTATGCCAAACAATGTTTATAATGTCAGAGAAATGGTAGACCTTTAGAATGTTGGCATATGTGCAATGCCCACCTCTTATATGTTAGCACTAATGTTCCATAGTGCCCTTTTGTAAGCCCCCCATTATGAGGAGAAGCCATGGTGTGAGCACTGGGCATTGGTAGGATCCTAGTTTTGACACTAGATGAGGTTTCATGGTGGTTGTTTGATGTTTAGGAGATGGTAGAAGGAACAACATATTCCTTGGGGGTCCGAGGGAAACGCCCCAGTAGTGGGGTTTGGGGTCTGCCGATAGGCCCTAGCCTGTGCGATATGTCCTCCATTGCATGTGCATGAGCATTCACATGTGAATTTAGTTACACGCACATGGTCGATGGTGGTCGGTGGTCAATGGTCTTAGGTCGGTGGCAAAATTCAAGCAAACATGTGCCACCATTAGTCACACAATGTGTTAAGTCAATATGCATGTGCCCCCGCCAGCCCAGCAGTGTGGTGGAATCAGTCTACTACAAAGGGCTATATAAGAAGGCCACTTATCAAGCCTCACGATCAAATGCCAATACCCCTACCTCAAGTCCTTCTAGATCCAAAGTCTGTCTAGATCGCCCATCAAAGCTCTACTGGAGAGCGCACGGGGGGATAGCACCATCAGTTGTATCTTATTTGGTGATATGAAATTTTTATTTTGCTCTATTGTGTCTATTCTTTGGTTATTGTACTATTGTTGTTGTCAAACGCTCTCTCCGTTGCATCATATTTCTATATGTTATCAGAGCACTAGGTGCTTTGAGCAGCGATAGTGCAGGAAACTCAGTTGCAACAAAGCTTTAGCACTTGGTGTGATGGCCGCTCCTAGTGGAACTTCTGGAGTATCTGCAGCTGTTGCTGCTCCTACTCCAATGATTCGCATTTGACTACCCGCCTGCATGGTAGGAAAACTTGATGGTACAAACTACACTCTAAGATGAGTGTAATTCTAGACTCATATGAGCTACTAGAACCAGTTGGCATTGCCGATCCTGCAAATCTAGCAACATAATTCCTCTTGATGCTACTCTTCTTCGAGCATGGAAGCGACGCAATGCTGATACAATTTGCACCATCGCCACAAGTGTATCTAATTTAATGCTTACATTGGTTAACCACACATCCAATGCATCCACGGCTTGGAACATCTTGAAGAATCAGTATGAGACCCGCAATCAGACTTGGATTCAAAATTAGGAAAATCAACTTGCTGCCGAAAAGCTTGCAAAAGGGGAGACTGTTGAGACATTCATCATGAGGATCAAGAATCTACGTGATTAAATGGCTACTATGGGCATTGCAAAGACTAGTGAAGAGCTAGCTCAGAGGTGCATTCAAATTCTTTCATATAAATCTTACAGTCTGGTAACTGCACTCAACACTCAAGTTTGAACTCCTGCACTTAATTTTGAAGATTTTTATGCGTTGCTACTTGAGGAGGAGATGCGGCCGAAGAGTCGTGATGGTGGAAGCAATGCTTCTTTCACTACTATTACCAAAGGGAGAAGCGCCAAGTCTTCAAAAACGAAGAAGCCAAAGAAGAAAATTGTGTTTACTATTGCAGCAAGAAAGGTCATGCTACAAAAGACTGCAGAAAGAAGCAATACGATGAGAAGAACAGGAACTTGAAAGCTTCATGGAAGGGCAAGGACACTATCAACAATGCTGAAGTTGAGCTCGAGTTATTTGTGGCTATTGATGAGATGTACTCCATGGCTCAGTCTTCACCAAGCAACACTTCATAATTATTGGATAGCGATGCAACCTGAAACATGACAAGTATGAGAGAATGGTATAGTTCTCTTAAGCCTCTACAAGAACCCACAAATGCTATGGTTGGGAATGATGCAAAATGTGCAGTTCAAGGGACCAGTACCATGTTACTTGCGGCAGCTAATGGTGAGTCTAAGAAGTTGTCTGATGTACTTTTTGTTCCTCAAATCAAAAGAAATCTACTTTTGGTTGATGCAATAACTGATCAAGATCTTGAAGTTTGCTTCAAAAAACCTGAAGCCCAGATATGAGATGCAAAGGGAAATGTTGTGGGCACAAGTTCTATTGTATGAGCTCAATGCATTTTCAATCAATTCAAATTTGGAGACAGGAAGGCTTTGGCACCAGCGGTTTGGCCACATAGGCTATGCTGTGCTGAAGGAAATGCAAAAGAAAGGGATGGTTGCACATTTTCTTGCACTCACAAATAAGTGGGAGCCATGTGAAGCTTGCTTGATGGGCAAGCAAGCCTTGAAGCCATTTCCACATGAGAACATAAATTGAGCAAAGGCACCTCTAGAGCTGGTACATGCTGATCTCTGAGGTAGGATGTCTACTATTGCTTTGGGTGGATCTCTCTACTTTATGCGGATAGTCGACAATTATAGTAGAAAGATGTGGGTGTATTTCCTTCGGGAGAAGGTTCAAGCTCTTGAAAAGTTTAAATTGTGGCACAAGCTTGTAGAAAATGAAATAGGAAAGAAGGTCAAAAAGTTTCACGTCGGGCGAGGAGGAGAGTTTATGTCAAAGGAATTTGACAAGTATTGCAATGAGCATGGCATAAAGCGGCAACTTACTGCTCGCCATGCACCTCAACAAAATACTGTTATAGAACGTCGGAACCGAACAGTCGTTGAGATGGGACACTGCATGTTGAAGGCAATGGGTCAATAAATATAGCAGTCTATATTCTCAATCGGTGCTATACAAAGGTTCTCTCAAAGGGATGACTCCACAAGAGGCCTACTCGGGTAAGAAGCCTTCAATTTCTCATTTACGTACATTTGGATGTGACTGTTATGCACACATTTGGATGTGATTGTTATGCACACATTCCGAATGCAGCAAGAACCAAACTAGATGCCAAGAGCAAGAAATGTAACTTCTTGGGATATAGCATGGAGTCAAAGGCCTATCGACTCTATGATGTAGAGGAAAAGAAGATCTTCATAAGCCCAGATATGGTGTTTGTTGAGCGACCACTCTCAATGGTAAATATAGTTCCAACCACTTCATCATCATCGAAAGAAATAACTCACCATTTGCTGACCCAAAAGTATGAAGAAACTATCAAGGAGGAGGTGTTCTCTGATAGTGAGGACAAGAAATCCAGCATGTTGCACCAATCACACCACAACGAAAGCCACAACTAAGGGGGGTGCAGTAGCTCTTGATGATTAGAACCCAGAATCTATTCAAGGAAGTCCACAACCCGATGGACCTTGAAGATCAAAGAGAATAGAGGAACAACGTCGATCTGTTGATCTCATAGTTAACATGGCTTTGATGGCTAAGATTATAGAGACAGTCAAGGAGCCAACAAACTTGGAGGAGGCATTGATAGATCCAAAATGGAAGGCGGCTATGCAGCCAAAATATGACAACATAACGAAGAACGGCACTTAGGAACTTGTAAGTCGACCTACAAAGAGAAAGGTAATTGGTACAAAGTGGGTATGGAAAGCCAAATATAAAGCTGATGATAGTCTAGAAAAGTATAAAGCTCATCTTGTTGCATAAGGCTTCTCACAGGCGGAAGGTTTTGATGTAAGTGAAACTTTTGCACGCGGAGCCAGAATGACCACTATCCGTACGGTGCTGGCTATCGCTGCTCATAACAAATGGGTAGTTTTTCAAGGAGGAGGTGTATGTAGATAAGCCACCACCAGGTTTTGAGTTGCCCCATTTACAAAATAAAGTGTGATGGCATCATACGGGCTGAAATAGGCCCCATGAGCATGGTATCAAAGGATAGATAATTTTTTCATAAACTGTGGTTTTCTGAGAAGTGCTTCAGATGCTAACCTCTATGTAATGAAGCAAGATGGAAAAGAATTTGTAATAGTCTTGTATGTGGATGGTCTTGTCATCACAGGTGACCATGAGAAGATGACCCACAATGATGAAATATGACTTTTAGAGTCCAACCACCCCCAAGAAACAAGACATTGACTTAGTAGGAGATGCTGACTTATAAGTCTGTGAGATGCTGACTTAAGGGGGGGTTGAAAAAATTTAATTTGCACCAAAAATGGTATTCATGGTGACACACCTCTTGCACTTGTCCACATAAACATAATTGGACCTTCAAACTCTGAAAGAGGGCTAAGAAAGGTCAGGGTCTTGAAGACGTGGACTTAGACACAGACGTGGATTTAGATCAAGATGTGGACTTAGACATAGATGTGGATTTAGCGTTGATCGAAGAATTAGCGTTGACCGTGGAATTAGCACAATTAACAACAAATGCAGAATTAGCATAACTCTCAACAAACGTGGATTTAGCATAACTATCAGCAAACGTGGATTTAGCACAATTGACAGCAAACTTGGAATTAGTGCCAAAAGTGGATTTAACACCTGGGAGTTCATGTTACTCACCTGGGTATCACCAAATGGCCATCTTACACTCCTTGAGGGGTTACCCTTACACACTGATCGTGCTCACGACAAAATTTAGTATTCATCTACAAGATCATCTCCATAATTGAGTTCGCTTGATCTTTGATCCCCTATTGGGTGACAATTGTGCACTTTGATGCTCCTACGTTCAGGGAGGTTGCTAGCACCCGAACCTGGAACCGAGGATAGTACCTCCAATGCAACCCTATCAAACAACTTACCAAGTAACACTTCCCAATCCTTAAGGGCATCCATACCCAACGCCCAGTCAGTGTACACTTTGAAGCTAGGGTATCAATCGAGTCCTTAAGTTTGGATGGCATGGCCACACCTCCAGGCCGAGGGGTTTTAGCAACTCCTAACACTAGTTCCATTGACTCCCAAACACCCTCCACAGCATCAAGAGTAAGGGTGCCTTTGTCAATCTCTTCGAGAAGGGAGGTACAACAAATGTTACCCCAGAGTTTTAGAATCCATGGGGGCTGAAAGTCGAGACGAGTGAACAAATCGCCATGGAAATACCAAGGGATACGAGAGCGTTTCGAGAACCCATTGTATTCACTTCTTTGGGTTATCAGTTCACAAATGATCTCCAAGGTTCCCCCAATACTTATGGAGGGAGGGTAGTCGGCTACACGCATGTGCCACGGCCCCCACCCATCTTTCCCACACAAGATCAACATGTTGTGTATGACCAATGGAGGACCTCAATTCCGCCTAGCGAGCCCCAACTCACTAGCGAAATGCCAATCCACCTGGTGTAGCTCTATCAAAGGTGCCATGTACACGTCCATATTCTTGGCCTTGTACTTTCCCAGTATAAGTAGAGCAAGCATGAGGTGTCCCTTCTTTATTGTTAGCCATGGTGGGATATTGTAATTCACCAAGACTACGGGCCAAGTTGACCAAGATGTCACGCCATCCATTGCGAGCCCAAGATGTGGCTCCCTCCCAAAGTCCGGCCACATGTTGTTTATGTGCTTCCAAGCAACACAATCAATAGGAATCCTCAAAGTGTCATCAGTGGACCAATGTGTAGCATGCCATGTCATCAACTCTGCTATGGACTTGCATCTAAACATGTGTTGTATTCTGGCGATAATATGAAAGTGTCTCAAGACCTTTACTAGGATCTTATCATCCTGCAAGTCCTCTCTATAATATTGTGTCCCACACTCCAAACAATATACCAGATCTCCATGCTCATGAAGAAAAATAATACAATCATTAGAACAAACGTAGATGGTATCATAATCCATCCCAACCATTGTCAACATCTTTTTCGCTTCTTCTCTTGATGCGAGCATGGTGTTTGAGGCAGGCAACATCTTCTGGAGCAACCTATTACAATTAACATAGGCAAGGAACTTTAAGAATGAGATACTATAAAATTAATTAAGATCCAAACTTCCATTGATATAAATTTTGTGCTAACCTCATTAAGGCCGAGACACTTGTGTTTGACCAACCATACTTTGCTTAAAAATTCAAGATTTGCAAGCAAGCCCGTAGTTTTGACATCGGAGCACCATCATACAAGCGTGTTGATTGCAAACTCTCAGACAATGGTCCCAGACTTGGACATCACATGTGCATATGATGTCTTGCCTAGAGTCCATCATGTCCACCATACCCTCGTCACCATCTGGCACATCTGAGGGACTATCCTCAAGCTCGAAGTGTGCTCCCTCATTGCCCTCCTCATCCTGTACAATGATTTCCTCAAAATAATTAAGGTTGTAAGTGTGTGCAATATAATCGCAATATGAATTACATGTTAGATATCAATGCTCCACTCTCGTGTAACTACGCGGGAACTAGCTAACTATACTTGTAAGCCCCACATATGAGGAGAAGGCATTTGAGTAGCTCGGTTATCCGGTAGGTCCTGGTTTAGACACCATATGGGGGCCATGTGTGGCCTGATGGTTGGACGGCTTCAGATAGAGTTGGCACACTGCCAACTAGGCTACATGCAAGTGCGGGAAGGCATCCCTTGACTGATCGCACTGAGGGTAGACGGAGCATTTCTCGAGGCAGCCCACTCTCGAGTTGCGGGGCCCGTTTGGAGCCTCAGATGATCTCGGATGGCTATGGGCCGAACAATAACCGTAGGTTAATTGCTCTGTTATGTGCACCGGTTCTATCATATGGTCGGTGGCCTATTTCGGGACCGACCCCCAGTCGACCGTTTTGGGTGGACTGGGTCGGCCACCCAATTGAGCCTAACCGACTATGATTGGTGGCTATATAAGAGCAAGCCCGTGAAGCCTATTTCATCACTGGCTACAGCAACCTTGATTCCTTAGCATTTAGCCTCCGTCTTCTACTATTTCGAGCATGCCATCAAAGCTTCTTTCACAGGAGCGCACGGCTGGGAGGTAGCACCATCTATTGTATCAATTCTACAGTAATCAAAATTTTGATTCTCCATACTATCTTGTTTTCTCTCTTGCGTACGAGATCCTGTTATCTGTTGAGCACAGACGTTATATTATTTACTTACATGATATCAGAGCCTGGACTCTAGCAAGAAGATTTGGTAGTGTGTTTCTATTTGCGAGCAGATTGTGAGAGATGGCCCAGCCCGCAAGACTCCGAATCCCACTGTTCGGCGAAAGCGGAAAGTTGGACGGCTCTAACTATCCTCTCTGGAAGTTCAAGATGAAGACCATCCTAAGCACATATGAGCTTTGGGACACTGCTACTGGGGTGGCCGAATCCAGCCAATGCAGGACAACAGATAGTACCAACTGCAGATGAGATTCTCGCGTGGACAAGAAGTAATGCAGATGCGCTGTGTTCTATTGTCTACAGTGTTAGTGATTCCGTCATGGCGTCAATTCAACATGTCACCACAGCGGAGGAGGCATGGATGGTCTTGAAAAATCAGTACGAGACCACGAATCAGATGTAGATTCAGAATCTGGAGACTCAACTTGCAAATGAAAAGTTGTCTGAGTCTGAAGCAACAGAGAAGTTCATCACCTGGGTGAAGAATCTGCACGATCAGATGACTGCGATTGGCATCACCATCACTAGCCAGAATCTAGCATAAAGGTGCATACGGATTCTCCTACCAAAGTACGATGGTCTTGTTACGACGCTGAATACGTAGAAGAGAAATCCGCCCCCCGGCAAAAGAAGAGGACTGGAGAAGATTCGGCTTTTTGGACCGGATCAAAGAAAGGTAAGGGTAAGGACTCTGGTAACCCATCTTCTTCTGATGATAAAAAGAGAAAGAAGAAGATCAAGTGCTTCTATTGCAACAAGGCAGGGCACAAGCAGAATGAGTGCCGCAAGAAGATTGCAGATGAGAAGAACGGAGTGAAGAAAGAGTCCAGCAACAACGCGCAGGCAATACCCATAGAGCTGTTCGTCGCAATTGAGGAGATTTGCATGGAGGCAGTTCATGTACCTGCAGATGAACCTTGGATCATTGACAATGGTGCATCGCGCCACATGACCAGTCGGAAGGATTGGTATACCTCTCTACAGCCGGTAGGGAATGACATCATGGTAGCAGTCGGCAATGATGCAAAATGTCCACCAAAAGGAAAAGGTACGATTGCTCTCAAGTCAAATGGAGTTATAAAACAGTTGTCCGATGTTCTTTATGTGCCAGATATCAAGAGGAACTTATTGTCCGTTTCTGCGATCACGGATCGGGACCTCAAAGTTCAATTCGATAAGAATGGTGCACAGATCCTAGATCTTCAAGAAAAGGTCATTGGTAAAGGTACACGGCGCAACAACATTTACGAACTCTCAGCTTTCAATGCTCGAGCGGATGTGAAGAACACTAAACTGTGGCATGAGAGGTTTGGTCATCTAAGCCTTAGTTCTTTGAAGGAGATGCATAAAAGTGGAATGATTGCAGACCTACCAAAAATTTCAGATCTGCCCGATGTATGTGAAGCTTGCATGATGGGCAAGCAGCATCGGCAGCCCTTTCCTAAAGAGGCCAGCAGAGCAAAGGCTCCTCTAGAGCTCGTTCACACGGACCTCTACGAAAAGATGGAGACGGAAGCTTTGGGTGGTTCCTTCTACTTCATGACGCTGATCGACGACTATAGTAGAAGGATATGGATATACTTCCTGAAGATGAAAGACGAGGCTTTCAGTAGGTTCAACGAATGGCATGTAATGGTCGAGAAAGAATCGAGGAGGAAGCTGAAGAAGCTGAGATCAGACAGAGGTGGAAAGTTCACATCGACTGAATTCGAAAGTTACTGCAAAAGTCACGGAATCAAGAGGCAGAAACCCCCGCCACATACATCATAGCAAAATGGAGTAGCAGAACGCAAGATGCGCGTCAGCTGCAAAATGGGCCGGAGTATGATAGGGAAAGATTTGCCAAAGACTTTCTGGGCTGAAGCATGTAACACTGTAGTTTACATCCTCAATCATAGCTACACGAAGGCTGTGAATGGGATGACTCCATTGCAAGCCTTTTCTGGTAAGAAACCTTCAGCTACACATTTCAAAGTTTTTGGATGTGACTGTTTTGTGCATGTCCCTGATGCTACCAGGACCAAATGGGAACCGAAGAGCCGGAAGTGTATTTTCTTGGGCTACAGTGAAGAGGCAAAGGGTTACCATCTCTATAACCCTGTTACCAAGAAGGTAATTGTAAGTCGCGATGTAGTCTTCTCAGAACAACCGCATCAATTGGAGGAGGATGCTTCCTTCCCAGACAACCAAGACCAGGATATCCATCCAGTACCGCCACCAACAGCAGACCGAACTCCCCCAACGGTGCTTGGGAGGATTCAAGACAAAGAAGATGAAGAAGAGCCTCCAGAACCACAACGGCAACGGCCATTCCCGAAGTGGGTAAAGCAACTTTTGGACGGCAAAGAACCTCTAGCAATTGAGGAGGAACCATCCGAATACCGCCGGTCCAAGAGATTAGAGGAGCAAAGAACGGCGCAGGAACACTTGGTCAACTATGCTTTGATGACAGAAGTGATCCGTGCAGATGAACCCAAGTGTCTTGAAGAGGCACAAGGTGATGATAGGTAGATGGAGGCTATGCAGTCGGAGTATGGCTCCATAATGAAGAACAACACTTGGAACCTTGTGGATCGACCACCAAAAGCACAAGGTAATGGGAACCAAGTGGGTGTACAAGATCAAGTACAAGTTCGACAGCATGTTGGATAAGTACAAGGCTCGACTCGTGGCAAAAGAATTTGCACAGGTACATGGTTTTGATTATCAAGATACTTTTACTCCCACAGCTCGACTAACCACAATTCGTAGTGTTTTGGCTTTAGCTGCCCAGGAAAGTTGGCCCGTGTTTCAGATGGATGTGAAATCTGCCTTTCTGAATGGAGATCTCAAGGAGGAGGTATACATGGAACAACCACCAGCTTTTGAGATCCTCGATTCAGAAGGTAAAGTCTACAAACTAAAGAAGGCACTTTACGGGCTGAAACAGGCCCCACGAGTGTGGTACCAACGAATTGATGCCTACTTTCTGCAAAACGAGTTCAGGACGAGCCCATCTGATTTAAATTTGTATATCTTCAGAGAAGAAGGCAGGTTTATGATCGTGGTCCTTTATGTGGACGACCTTGTCATAACAGGGAACCATGAAGAGAAGATCTCGCAAACGAAGCATTTGCTAGGAAGAGAGTTTGAAATGACAGACCTTGGATTAATGCATTTCTGTTTGGGGATTGAAGTTTAGTAGGAGCCGAAACAGATCTTCATTTCACAGCTGAAATATGCTGGAGAGATACTAAAAGCATTTGGCATGGCTGAGTGCAAAACAGTTGGTACCCCTATGGAGGTTGGCGTGAAGCTCTCAAACAAGGATTCATCACCACTGGTGGACGAAGCAAAGTATAGAAGGCTTGTGGGCAGCTTGATCTACCTGTGCAACACACGGCCGGACATCAACTTTGCGACTGGTGTACTAAGCAGGTTTTCCAATAAGCCCCGAGAGAACCATTGGAGGGCAGGGATGCGGGTGCTAAAATACATCAAAGGCACACTTGATTATGGCATCACCTATACCAAGGGCAACATTTTGACCGAATTCTGTGACTCGAATTGGGCAGGAGACGTAGACAGCAGGAGATCAGTGACAGGGTACTGTTTCCCACTTGGATCTGGAGTTGTGTCATGGGTCAACAAGAAGCAACCCACAGTTGCTCTTTCTTCTACCGAGGCCGAGTACAAATCTGCATGCTTTGCTTCTTGCGAGGCAATGTGGTTGAGGAGGATTTTAGGGAACATGGGTGGAGTGCAAAACAAGCCTACGCAGTTATCATGTGACAATCAGAGTTGCATGGCGATTGCAAAGAACCCGGTGTTCCACGCTCGCACAAAATACATTGAGATTCAATATCACTTTGTGCGCGAGCTGATCATGGATGGAGAGGTCGACTTGGTGTACTGTCTGACTACAGAGAATGTTGCGGACATCTTCACGAAGGCTCTTGGAAGAGACCTGCTGGAGAGGCATCTTCATCGACTTGGCATTGGCCGAAAAAGTAAGTTCACTTGCAGGTGGACATTGAGGGGGGGTGTTAGATATCAATGCTCCACTCTCGTGTAACTACGCAGGAACAAGCTAACTCTACTTGTAAGCCCCCCATATGAGGAGAAGGCATTTGAGTAGTTCGGTTATCCGGTAGGTCCTGGTTTGGACACTAGATGGGGGCCAGGTGTAGCCTGATGGCTGGACGGCTTCAGATAGAGTTGGCACACTGCCAACTAGGCTACATGCAAGTGCGAGAAGGCATCCCTTGACTGACTGCACTAAGGGTAGATGGAGCATTTCTCGGGGCAGCCCACTCTCGAGTTGTGAGGCCCGTTTGGAGCCTCAGATGATCCCGGATGGCTGTGGGCCGAACGGACACTGTAGGTTAGTTGCTCTGCTTTGCGCACCGGTTCTATCATATGGTCAGTGGCCTATTTCGGGACTGACCCCCAGTCGATCGTTTTAGGTGAACTGGGTCGGCCACCCAATTGAGCCTAACTGACTACGACTAGTGGCTATATAAGAGCAAGCCCGTGAAGCCCATTTCATCACTGGCTACAGCAACCTTGATTCCTTAGCATTCAGCCTCCGTCTTCTACTGTTTCCAGCATGTCATCGAAGCTTCTTTCACAGGAGCGCACGGCTGGGAGGCAGCGCCATCTATTGTATCAATTCTATAGTAATCAAATTTTTGATTCTCCATACTATCTTGTTTTCTCTCTTACGTACGAGATCCTATTATCTGTTGAGCACAGACGTTGTATTATTTTCTTACATTACAAACTCACATACCATCGACTTAATGATGATCAACTAGCACCACCAAATGCCGGTACTTGTTGCTGGGACTCCCCATACACTTACAGGTGGCGTATGACAATATGACATTGATGTCGATCCAATCGATTGCAATGTGTACAAGGACAAGTCAACTTCTCCCTAAGCCACTCCGTGCTTCCTTTCCTTGGCCCCTCATCCAATGAGCTTCCACTCATCTTCTCCATCTGTAAACCTTCAAAACCACAACACAAGACTAAGTGAGAGTCCCAAAAGTTAGAAAATCAGCCCGCCTGCCATCAAGTTATACCAAGTTCCCTGGTCCCTGTCGGTAAATACCAACAGTTTATTCTAAAATCATTGGTAAATACTAATACTATTCTTTTTAAAAGTAGTCAGTATATAGTGATGTTTACCAAGCAAAAAACATCGAAAGCGATGTGCCACTATTCAATTCTCGTCAACTTGTCGCTTTCAGTTTCCTTGCTCTCTCACACTCTTGGCCCTTGTTTTCAATCCCCTCACAGCCTCTCCAAGCCAAGCTCCCTCCCCACCTCCTATCTCTCCATCCTCTCCACAAATCTCCCTCTCTACTTCCAGGTGTTGCGAGAAATCTCTTTCTCCCTTTTTTTAAAGGTAATATGTGTTTCTCCCCTCTCTTTCTCATTTTTAAGTTCAAGATTTCTAAGCTATTGTTTTGCTAAGTTTTGTATCTCCTTTCTTCTTATTCTCCTCTACTTTTAATCTAGTTTTCTCTAGTTTTCCCTCTCTTTTAACTCCAAGAAGAATCCTAGTGTGAGTACCAAGATGTAAGAAAGAACCATACTTCTTGTTTTCGATGTTTGCTTTCTCCTTTGCTCTTGTTTCTTGTTCCTTGATTTATTTCTCCTCTACTTCTTGCTTCACCCACTAGTTTTTGGAAAAATGACCATCTTGCCTTGTTTTGTAGGGGAGCCAGTCCAGACCATGAGCACACCACTTTCGCGATCACACCACTTTTTCAAGTTTCAGGTATGTACCTTCTACCTCCTTTCTTTCTTTCTTTATTTGTCTTTCACAATGACCATTGGCAAATGTGATGGGCGTAGGAAACCCTTGCACTCTTTTCCTCTTTTATTTTCCCCTCTTTCTTTCTCCCCTCTCATTCCCTCTTCTCTTCCGCTCTCTTTCACCTCTCTCTTCCTCTCTTCCACTCTCTCTTTTCCTCTCTTTCCCTCTTTTCCCCCCTCTTCCACTCTCTCTTTCCCCTCTATTTCCCTCTTCTCTTTTCCACTCTTCCCTTCTCTTTTCCTCTCTTTTCCCTCTCACACTCCTCTCTTTCCCCTCTCTCTTCCTCTCATCCACTCTCTCTTTTCCTCTCTTCCCCTCTTTTCCCCTCTCTTCCAGTCTCTCTTTTCCCCACTCTTTTCCCCTCTCTTTCCCCCTCTCTTTTCTCTCTTTCCCCTCTCTTTCTCTCTTCTCTTTTCCGCTCTTCCCCTCTCTTTTCCTCTCTTTTCCCTCTCGCACTCCTCTCTTTCCCCTCTCTTTCCCTCTTCTTTTTCCACTCTTCCCTTCTCTTTTCCTCTCTTTTTCCTCTCGCACTCCTCTCTTTCCCCTCTCTCTTCCTCTCATCCACTATCTCTTTTCCTCTCTTCCCCTCTTTTCCCCTCTTTTCCAGTCTGTCTTTTCCCCACTCTTTTCCCCCCTCTTTCCCCTCTCTTTCCCTCTTCTCTTTTTCGCTCTTCCCCTCTCTTTTCCTCTCTTTTCCCTCTCACACTCCTCTCTTTCCCCTCTCTTTCCCTCTTCTCTTCCGCTCTCTTTCCCCTCTCTCTTTCTCTCTTCCACTCTCTCTTTTCCTCTCTTCCCCTCTTTTCCCCTCTCTTTTCTCTCTTTCCCCTCTCTTTCCCTCTTCTCTTTTCCACCCTTCCTCTCTCTTTTCCTCTCTTTTCCCTCTCGCACTCCTCTCTTTTCCCCTCTTCTCTTCCACTCTCTCTTTCTCTCTTCCCCTCTCTTCCCCACTCTTTTCCCCTCTTCTCTTTTCCTCTCTCTCCCCTCTCTTTCCCTCTTCTCTTTTCCACTCTTCCCCTCTCTTTTTCTCTCTTTTCCCCTCTCTTTTCCTCTCTTTTCCCTCTCTTTTCCTCTTCTATTTCACTCTCTTTCCCCTCTCTCTTCCTCTTTTCCACTCTCTTTTCCTCTCTTTCCCTGTTTTCCCCTCTCTTCCCCTCTCTTTTCCCCTCTCTTTTCCTCTCTCTCCCCTCTCTTTCTCTCTTCCCTTCCGCTCTCTTTTCCCTTTCTCTTCTCTCTTCTCCTCTTTTCCCCTCTCTTTCCCTCTTCCGCTCTCTTTCCCCTTCCCCTCTCTTTCCCTCTTCCGCTCTCTTTCCCCTTTCTCTTCCTCTCTTCCACTCTCTCTTTTCCTCTCTTCCCCTCTTTTTCCCTCTCTATAGCAACTTTTCATGAACTCTACAAGGAAGAACATGCAACGACTATGGACGGTTCCTACAATAGCAACCTCATCTATAATGTGTATAACCAAGTGCACCTGAGTCATCATAATCCTTGAGGGAAAGTTCTTCTCAAGCAAGCATACAACTTCAATGGAGTCCACCCTAGCCTTGTCGATGCTCGATAAAGCGATCTCTTTTTGAGAGATCCATCTATTTAACATGGGAGGATAAACTATGCAAGGAACAAACGAAACAAATTATCTAAGCAATCGTGTAATTATGATTTGATAACAAATTACATATAGAATACCTATAAGAACTTGTGCCAATCATGGGACTTGAGGCCACTCATCTTATTGTCTCTCGTAAATGCTCCTTTAAAGCAATGCATGTGTCTGGTTGGTGTTTAAAAATAGGCAATGTACTCCTTGATTGTTGTCTCCTCTCTCTTGGAAAGCCTCCATCGTGCTTTTAGGACAACAACATTAGGACCATGCATTTGCAACCATAACTCGGGCATCCGTTCCATTTTCCTTAAGTCTTGTCATATTACCCTTGTGTCTTTGTCATCAACCAAATTTGCCCAAATAGAAGCCACCATATTCTTGAAGATATGCATGGGATCCAAGAGATGATTGATCTATAACTGACCCCAATATAAGGAACCTCGTGAAAGATCGATAGCCTTAGGCCTCTTCATACTGGGTGGAATCTCTTCTCCATTTACTCTCCAAGATTGGACCAAATCACTTGCCTTTAGAGAAGGTGGTTTAGACAAGTTGACCATGCACCGGATGGTCAAGTGGAAGGTATTGAGTATGACCTTCATAGATCACTTTTCTCAGATGTGAGGAGTGTCATGCATCTAATTTGGGGACACAAATAGGTAAAGCATGGAAGCATGGTATCCACTCATTTGAAGACCCACATGCATAGAAAAGCTCATCAGGGATGCATAGATCACATCACAAAGCATAAAAAGATCATGCATAGATCTAAAGATGCATACCTGGGTACTCGACGTATCCTACAAAGTCATGCATGGTCCATATCAAAATTCCCTAATCACAATGTCATCGGTATGTCTTGCAACTTTGCAAATATCAAAGACATATCCCGAGGCATTCACTATGTGAAAAGCCCCTATATGACGTGCGTTCAAAGAAGGGTCTTGAAATTACCCCTTATACCCCCTCTGTATGTGTATTTTCTTTAACTCATAAGAAAATAAAATCCCTTATGTTAAACTCACATGCTATCTTACATATTGTATGGTGAACTCCCCGGGAGACATGTATGACACTCCATAGGGTCTATAGCTCCTCTATCAAAGGTGCCATGTACACATCCATATTCTTCGCCTTATGCTTCCCTAGCACAAGGAGAGAAAGAATGAGGTGTCCCTTTGTAATTCACCAAAACTATAGGCCATGTCAACCAAGATGTCAAGCATAATTCCATAGGATTCATGCCATCCATCTCAATACCAAGGCATAAGTTATGTGGCTCACATGAAATGTTGGACCACATGTTATCTATGTGCTTCCAAGCACCACAATCTAAAGGAATTCTCAAAGTATCATTATTGGACCGATGTGTAGCATGCCATGTCATCAATTGCACTATGGACTTGCACCTAAACTTGTGTTATATTCTCGTAATGATCAAAAAGTGTCACAAGATCTTTACTGGGATGATTTGACCTACCAAGTCCTACCTATAATGCTATGCCCCACACTCTAGACAATTAACCAAATTCGAATGCTCATGTGAAAGAGAGTGCAATCATTAGGACAAGCGTGGATAGTCTCATAATCCATCTCAATGCTTGTTAACATGTTTTCTGCATTATCCCTTGATGCAGGTAGGGTATTCAACATCTTTTGCAATAACTTGTTACAATTCACATATGCAAGGAACTCTAAGAACACAATATGAATAATTGTTAAAATAAGATCCAAACACAATCAATCCAGATGCACCAATCTCAACAAGGCCGTGACACTCGTGTCCAACCAACCATACGTAGCTTGCAAATGTAAGATCGAAAGGCAAGCTCATAGTTTTGATGTTCGAGTGCCTTCATAAAAGGTTGTTGATTGCAACTCGAACATGATGGTCTCAGAGTCTGACATCATGGTCTAGATTGCTACCACTAGTAAATTATCCTTTGCTAGAGATGGTAGGCTTGTGCTTCTATTCGAAGGTCTTGGGTGACAAGGTCTTCTAGCTTCAAGGCGCCCTCTTTGCAACCTTTTCAACGGCTTTTTTGGCGTGCACTTTTCCTTTTTTGTTTAGAAGCCTATTTGGTGGAGTTCGGTGGTGATATGTCCCTTCCTCTACGACGAGCTTTTTTTCTTGTTAGCCTCATCAACCAGCCCCCTTTTGCTTTTGCTTCACCCCTCTTCCTTTTGGAAGTGCAACATTTATGCTTGAGTTTTTGAAAATCAAAACTTGATAGTGACTCTTGGTCTAGCAAGAGGGGCTCAAATGGCAACACCTTCAACTCCCACGACTGTAAAGGTTTTGCTCTCGCCGAAAGACAAGCAACAAGTTCAGAGTGCATTAAAGGCTCTTCAAGACAAGGCCCTGGTTGGACGTATTGTCGAACTTACCCCTTCTCAAAGATAGATTCGAGATTGGTTACAAGCGAGTTTTTCCCTAGGGGATGATCACATTCAAGAGGTCACCATCTATGGGAGAGGAGTCTTCTTCCTTCAACTGAGCTCCCCTGACACCACCTTGTCCCTCGTTGAGCAGAGCCCCATCCTTCTTGTCCCTCACATCGTTTACCTCATCCTGTGGTACCATGGCTTTATGATGGAGGATATGGATTCTCGACCCACCACATCCCTCGTTTCCCAATAACACTCCACTTCACATAGCTCCCTAAGGAGTACAAGTCCGTTCCATCCTCTATAAACAAGCGTTTGGCATACTTTTAGAGCAACTTGCTGAGTCCATGGATTCAGTGGTTGCAAGCGATGGCGTCCTCAAGATTCGATTGGTGGTTGATGACCCAGAGTCCCTCCTAGAGTGGATCCTTCTCGAGACACTAGGGGGGTGAATCCTCCAACAGAGACTGGACATCTCATAACTACCAAGACAGTGCCTTGAATGCAAACAGATGGGACACGTAGCCAAAGATTGCCCTTGAGGTTAGGGTTCAGTGTCGCCCCCGCCTTCATCCCAAGCCAGGCAGAGATAGCAGAGTGAGCCACAGGTGGACAGGCACTGAAAGCCCCCTGGACTGCATCAACAGCAGCAGGAGTCCCAGACCCCTTGGGTGGAACCCATAGAGGACAAGTGGACCAAGGTGACTAAAAAGAAACCAAGCAAGATGACTCTGAAGAATCATAGGCGATGTGCTCAAGCCCATGTGCGAGCAAGAGTCGAACTCTTAGTCCCATGAGGATCAGTCGGATATGCCCCTTCAAGACCCCCCACCCCCGCCTTTTAAGCACATCTCTCTGTTCCAGGCTTAATCTCCTTATTTTTTGAAAAACAGGTTTGGCACCTTCATATGCATAGACGTCTCGCATATAAGGTTTAAAGAAGATCTTGCTGTGATTACACGATGATTAACCGTTGCATGTTACATTGGTATCAGAGCTTCGGTCTGTGATCTAGCTTGACTACCAGCAAGCGTATGGTTGTGTTGAGATTAAGAAAGATCACACTTCCAAGCACCATGGGTCAGGGAAGAGGAATAGAATACGACGAGTCGGACGTCCAAGAAGATTAAGATAGTCAAAGTTGAAAGAAGTACGCTTCCGTGCAGCGCTCAAGAAATGATGGAGAAGCTGATGGAGCAAAATAGTGTAAGAAATCCTAGATTTACTATATTTAGACATGTGCTAAGGAACAGAAAGGAGAGTGAAATAGCAGAGAACAAGGAATAATTGTATTGCTTGAATGTCTGTAGGATAGATGTACTGTCATCCATACAATTGGGCCTCTGTTATATAGAGAGTGAAGAGTCACACATGAAAAGGTGTGTACTCCAAAGGGTATGTGCATGAAGAGGTGTGACCCTTGATGAGAGGGTACATTACAATAGGAATGTCTCTTCAATAGAATGTCTCTTGTGAAGGGTTGTGCCTCATAGGAAGTGTCCCGTCGAAAGGGCAAGGGTTGTGCCTCATGGGAAGTGTCCCGTCGAAAGGGCATACCCTTCCACAAGTGTCCATTCATCAAACCATCCATAAGTCTAGAAATAGAGAAAGGAATACGTCATAGATCATGACATTCCCTCCCACTCAAAATAAGACCCTGGTAGAGATAATGAACCGATGTAGAAAATATCATGGTAAATTCTGAAAATACTGCTGTAAAATGTCAGGGTACTGGTGTAAGTCTTCATCAGATTGCCAAGTAGCGTCGGAGTCGTCTAGATCTCGCCAAAGAACAAAGAATTCCGTGATAAGTCGATGTCGAGTCTCTCGCTGTTGATGGTCTAGAATATGTTTAGGAATAAGGAGAACATAATCGTCTTCGATTTCTGGGACATAATCACCTGCAGGAGGAACTGCTTCGTCACTTGGAATGTACTTCTTTAGCCAAGAAACATGAAATGTTGGATGGATTTTACCCATGATGGTGGTAATTCCAATTTATAACTTAAAGGTGAATTTTTATTGACGATCCGGAAAGGTCCATAGTATTTTGGTCGCAACTTAGGAAACACAGACTTAACCGTCTTATAGCGATGTGTACAAATAATAGCACCATGTCACCGGTGTCAAATTCCGGGTGACGTCTATGTTTGTTGGCAGACCGTTGATACCGCTCTTGTCCTTTTCGCATATGATCCTTGACTTGAAGTAGAATGTCTTGCATTTCTTGAACCAGTTGATCAGCTAGGGCCACTCGATGTTGAAGTACAAAATTCGTTGGTACAATCGGAGTGTATCCATAAGCTGCTTGGAATGGAGTCATGCTGATGGCACTATGGAAAGAGTTATTATAAGCAAACTCAAGGAGTGGTAGATACTCTTCCCAAGCTGCTAGGCGTGACTGAATATAATGTCGAAGCATTTCTTCCAGAACTTGGTTGACTCTTTCAGTCTGGCCATCTGATTTTGGGTGGTAGGCTGAACTGAACAGTAGAGTTGTACCCAAAGATTCGAATAGTGAAATCCAAAAGTGACTGGTAAACTTAGGATCTCTGTCGGATATGATATTCTTGGGTAATCCATGGTATCGGAAGATGTGTTGTATGAAGAGTTTGGCTATGTCCGGAGCCTGGGCACTGCTTTTGCAAGCAACAAAGTGTGCCATTTTGGACAATCGATCAACAATTACCATAATCTGAGTGTTACCTCTGGAGGATCGTGGTAGTGTTGTAATGAAATCCATGGAAATACTTTCCCACCTTTCAGTTGGAACTGGAAGAGGCTGAAGAAATCCTGTTGGAAGTCATCGGCTTGCTTTCATTTGTTGACAAGATAAGCAAGATGTAACCATTTTGATGACGTTGCTTTTCATCTGAGGCCAGTAGTATGTTGCACTGAGTAACCGATAAGTCTTGTTGATGCCTAGATTGCAGCATAAGGAACTACATGATGCTCTTTTAACAAAAGACGTCGAACATCCTTGTCATGTGGTACATAGACGCGATCTTGATAATACAGAAGGTCGTCCGTATAAGAATAGGATGAGAAAATCTTCTGTTCGGAAATCGAAGGTTGATCTTTTAAAGAACCCGTACTGCTGTGCCGAAGTCTTTATCATTGAAATACTTTCCTTTGAATGAATTCGGAACATCTACAGATAATGTAGAGATTACCATAGCTGATGCTAGAGGTAACCTGCTGAGAGCATCTGCAACTACATTGCGTAGTCCTGGAATGTACTCAATGGTCATGTGAAAGTTGGCCAGAAACTCAACCCAGCGTGCTTGTCGAGCGTTCATGACTGGCTGAGTAAAGATATACTTTAAAGAGTGATGGTCCGTCTTCACCACAGAGTCGGCTCCCATGAGATAATGTTTCCAAGAGCGATAAGCATGTACAACGGCAAGAAACTCCTTATCATAAACCGGGTATCGGGTTTGGATATCAGAATGTTTATGGATGTCAAAAGCAATAACTATGCCTTCTTGCATCAAGACTGCTCCTGTAGCGATGTCGGAAGCGTCGGTCATGACCTCAAATGGAAGGTTTGGGTCAGCAATAGCCATAACTGGTGTGGTAGTGAGTGCTTGCTTGAGTTGTTGGAAACTATACTGTGTTTCGGGAAGCCACTGAAAAACTGCTGTGCTTTTCAATAATTCGGACATAGGGGCTGCGATTTCGGAAAACTGATAGACCTTTGTATGGTAGAAGTTTGCCAATCCGAGAAAAGAGCGGACATCATGAACATTCTTAGGAGTAGGCCAGTTTTGGATTACCTCGACCTTCTTGGGATCCACAGAGATGCCTTGAGCGCGGAAATAACATGTCCCAAATATTCGAGTTGGGTGTTGAAGAACTCACTCTTCTCAATGTTGATGTAGAGAGAATTTGCGCGGAGAACTTCAAAAACTTGGTGAAGATGTTGTTTGTGCTCATGTAGGGATCTGCTGAAAACGAGGATGTCATCGAGGTAAACGATGATGAACTTATAGAGGAAAGGCCTAAAGATGTCGTTCTTTAATGTCATGAATGTGGCCGGGGCATTGTTTAACCCAAAAGGCATGACCAAACATTCATAGTGTCCATACTCTGTGCGAAAAGCTGTCTTGTACTCATCGCCTTCTCGTATGCATATTTGATGATAACTTGAACGAAGATCAATCTTTGAGAATTGTGTTGCATGTAGAAGTTGATCGAAGAGGTCATCGATGCGAGGCAATGGATACTTGTTTTTGATAGTGAGCTTCTTGAGGGCTCAGTAGTCGATGCAGAGGCGCATTGACTTATTCTTTTTTTCCACAAGTAGTACAGGAGATCCGAAAGGGCTGTGACTGGGCCGAATGTGACCTTTGTCGAGTAGTTCGGTGACCTGTCTTTCGATTTCTTCATTTTGAGTGTAAGAAACCCAATAAGGAGGTTTCGACGGTGGATTACTGCCAGGAATAAGTTCGATTGGGTGATCCACTGGTCGTCGAGGTGGTAACTGCTTTGGCAATTCTTGTGGAAAAATATCCAGGTAAGGCTGGAAAAAAGGTTGGCTGAGGTATTTAGGAGGATCCTTTGTTAGTGTCTCCTCTACTGCCGTAACCAACAGAAGTGAAGTCTTTACTTGACGTTTACGAACCCACTTCTTTACTTGTAGGGCAGAGGCAACTGGGGTTGAAGGAGAGTCCCTAGAATCAGTTAGCTCAATAAGTTTTCCCTGGTGGACAAACTGGATAGTATGGCTGTGAAAACTGATTGATGGATCATAGTCGTAGAGCCACTGTTGTTCAAGTATGACATCGTACCGAGAAAGAGGCATGATGTCGAAGTTCAACTTGTCCGTATAATGTTGGATGCGAAAAGACAAGTTTTTGATCCTGGTGTTGCACAAGAAGGTAGTTCCATTTGCGAGTTCAATCTGATAGTCCGTGAGACTGGGATTGGTGGTTAACTGAAGTTTGTTGTCAACCATAGAACTAGCTAGGAAGTTATGAGAGCAGCCACTGTCGATGAGGATAGTGACCGTTGTTCCACGAATCGATCCTTGAACACAAAGTACTTGAGCGGCCCGGGAAGGTTCGGGGTTGCTGGCAAGGCTCAGGTGGATGGTATTTGCCATTCGAACAGCTTTGCCTTTCTTGTCTTGTGCTGGGGTAGTATCTTCTCTTTGGGAAGTGCTAGGTTCCATATTGGAATTTTGCTTTGGTCGCTTGGGACAATCGAACCATCTATGGTCGCCTGTACAGATGGTACAAAGTCCTTTTGTGCTGGAGTTGTTCTTCTTGTCAGTGGCCGCACCTTTATGTTGGGGATGTCGGTAATGACTTTGTGAAGAAGAAGAGGCGCGATCCTTAGAGGAGTGCTTCTGTTGGAATCCAGCATACGATTTCTGAGACTTCTGGGATCTTGAGACTGTCACTGACCTTGATTACCGGAGTTTTTTCGAAACCTGGTGTTATCTTGAGGGCGAGCACCTTTGGCCATAGTAGAGTTCTGTGTGCGATTAGCACTCTGCTTCCCTGTGTTTTGGAAATCTGTAATGCGCTCTGCGCAAGCAATAGCGCCAGTTGTGGTGATGATGTTTGCTTTGAGGACATCAATGCGTAACGAGGGATTTAGGCCTGAGATGAAAGCATGAAGGCGATGATCCTCAGTTAAACCATCAATCTCTAGCACCAATGTGGTGAACTGAGAGATGTAGGAAGACAGGGAGCCTGTTTGCTCCAACTATCGGAGTTTTGAACGTGCTTGGAAGTCCGCATTGGCAGGTATGAATTGCTTACGGAGCACGTGTTCAAAACGTTCCCATGTTAACACACTTCTGTCATCCTTTAAGCGTCTTTGCCACCATAGAAAAGCTGTATCCTTGAGGAGGGAGGCTCCCAAGGCGATCTTTTTGCCTTCAGTGACGTCAACAGTATCAAAATACATGCGCATTTTTGCGAGCCATTGGTCAACTGTTGGCGATTGCGTTGACCAGTATAGGCTTCCGGAAGTTTGATGTCAAGTCTTTTAGTTTTGGAAGCTTGAAGTAAACGGTAGAGGGCATGTAGTTCAGTGTTTTCTACCTCTAGTGGGAATGAATCTGCATAGCCGTCTGGTTGCGTCACGTCATCCTCTGTATGTGTGGTACTGCGAGAATCTTGAAGTTGGTGAACTTTCTGGACCAAGTCGGAGATGCTGTCCTGAAGTTGGGAAATTTGAAGTTGCAGTAGTGTTTCGCCTTGTACGTTGACTTCAGGGGTCTTTTTTGGACTTGAGCTTGCGCTCTAGTTTGTACCATTCCTGGAAGAGGATTCGGGCTGCTCCTTGAGGTTGCTCATGTTGGAGGGGGCAGGCGAGGCAGGATGGAGCCACCCGTGGAAATCCGGTAAAGGAGGTCCTGTCTGAGGTAACACTGGTGATGCCGAAAGTGGTGTTACTGCTCGTGAGAGGACACGAGTAGGTTGCAGAGTCCACGGATCTGAGAAGGTATAAGGAGCTGCTGTTGGAAGTGGAGGATATTTAGGAGAAGGAGTGCCTTCGGAGTGTAAATACTGTCGTGGAGAAGGTACAACCTGTATAGGAGGATATCTGGGAGCTGAAGGAGGTGGAGAGTACCCTGGAGATGCTGAAGGTGAGGGGTAAAATTCTCTCCAAAGATGGACAGCAAACTCTTGAGGAATATCGGGTTCTGGGTATCTTCGTGTCTCGTGGAACACAACCTGGACTGTGCTGAGGAAGTAATGTAACTGAGGTGCCTCACGCAGAAGATATAGGATGTAGTCCAAATCACTAGGAGGGCACGTGACACAGAAGACCCACGATGCGAAAGCTCCGAAATGGGCTGGTTGTGCAATCTGAACACGGTATTGTGTGGTAGATGATTCCTGAGGTGTCCTTGAAATGCCGGGTGAATTACCAGGGGTTTCCATGCTTTAAGGTAGATTCTTTCATTTGCTGTAATTTGATAATGACAAGGGAATCCTTAAAAGCAGAATGGAAAGACTCCACCTGGCAAGGAGAGCAGGCTATCATTGGCGCAACAGGCTGCAGGTACCCGAATCTAGATCACAATAGGGGCTGGCACACCAGGGTGCTGCTGTCATGGCAAAAATCTGTTTGCAGGCTTTTTTGCGACCGAAAGGCTGGCTGATGCTGTGCTCACGTTGCAGGCTGGAAAGGAGCAGGGCTTCAAAACCAGCCGGGCTGCAAAGGCAAGGAACCTGGCAGCGAAAAAGGCAAAGGCTGGCAGCAGAAGTGGCACGGCTGGCAGCGTGATGGTGCGTGAAGGCGGCAGCAGGATGCGTGGGCTGGCAGCGAGATGGCGAGGCCAAGGCGTGCAGCAAATCTACGCGGGCTGGCAGCGAGATGGCGAGGCCAGGCAGGGCAGCGAAATAGCGAGGGGCTGCGCAGGTAGGCTGAGCGAAATGGCGAGGCTAGGGGCTGCGCAGGTAGGCTGCGATATGGCGAGGCTAGGGGCTGCTGCTGCGTGGAGATCCGTACGGTGCAGATCCATACGGAACGGGCTGAGGCGGGCTGCTATTGTGTGGAGATCCGTATGGTGCAGATCTGTACGGAACGTCAAAGAGGTTCGCCTCTTTTTCGTTGGGGGCTGCCTAAGGTTGGGTAGTTGCCCAAAAATTAATTAGGGGGTTTAATTAACCCTAGGGTAGCTAGGGTAAACCTAAGGTTAGGGGTTGGGTTTTTTTTTTTTTTTCCATTTTACCCCTCTAGGTACCCTTTTATAGGTGCTTGGTGCCTAAAAGGTGTGCCTATTCAAAGGGGTGTGACCCTAGGAATAGGTGCACCTTTTCATGAAGGGGTGTGTCCCTGTTTTTAAAAGGGGTGTCCCTACATGAATAGGTGTGTCCTTTTGTCCACGATGGGGTGTGTCCCTTGAGTGAGGAGTCGAGACTCGTCATCAAAAGGTGTGTCCAATGGTGGAAAAAGGTGCGTCCCTTGGTTTTGGGACAGCCCAAGCACCTGAAAAGACACGATTTTTGTCGTGTCCATTCACATCAACTTGTGATGTGTGGGAGATAGAGAGGCCATAGATGACTTTAGGCAAGGTTGGCGCGAAAATTTTTTACGCTCATCCTCTCCATCTCTTCCATGCACAATGTGCACGGATATCCTTCTAGCGGAAAAGATGTATCAGATGGGCGCTAGAAGGTGGGGGGCATTTCCTACAGGCAGGAGCGAATTTTGCTCTGATACCAGTGTAAGAAATCCTAGATTTACTATATTTAGACATGTGCTAAGGAATAGAAAGGAGACTGAAATAGCAGAGAACAAGGAATAATTGTATTGCTTGAATGTCTGTAGGATAGATGTACTATCATCCATACAATTGGGCTTCTCTTAAAGGTGTGTACTCCAAAGGGTATGTGCATGAAGAGGTGTGTACCCCTTGTGAAGGGTGTGACCCTTGATGAGAGGGTACATTACAATAAGAATGTCTCTTCAATAGAATGTCTCTTGTGAAGGGTTGTGCCTCATAGGAAGTGTCCCGTCGAAAGGGCAAGGGTTGTGCCTCATGGGAAGTGTCCCGTCGAAAGTCCACAAGTGTCCATTCATCAAACCATCCATAAGTCTAGAAATAGAAAAAGGAATATGTCACAGATCGTGACAAATAGACTACTATTGGACCAGTTGACAACTAACTCATGGCAGCCGGAGGAAAAAGAAAGAGAGTTGGAAGAAACAAAGAAGCAGGTTGAAGAAAAAGAAGAGAGACTTGAATCGAGCGGCAAGTTCTCAAAATTCAAAAAACTGCTCTTGTTGATGCGCGAAGAACGCAAGCATGAGGAGGCACTACATCGCGAAGAAAGGGCCTAGGTCGAGAAGCAGCACAAGCTCGACCGAGAAGCTATGCTGCCCCAGCACCAGCAGTTGATGGCCACTATGTAGGCTAGCATGAGCGCAGCAGTTGCCACATCCGCAGCCTCGTTAGTTTCGACATCAATACCGAAGGTTCCCTCTCTTAACAGGTCCACACCTAACTTTGTCAAGTACGACGATAAGTGTGACCATTCAGCTATTTTGCAATTTATTCATTAGTTTGTAGCGCATTTTCCGTTAGCTCGTATTCCGGACGAAGAATACAAAGTCCACCTTGCAGCCCCTCATCTTACGGGTGAGACGGTCACTTGGTGGCAACATTGGGCCAGTAAGCATACTGACCCAAACACTCATGTCACAAAGTTCGTATCGGATACGTTTGTTTCCGACCTCAAAGCGCATTTTTTGCCGCCACAGTATATGCTTAACTTGGAAGATGAGTTGGCTCGTCTTTCCCAGAATGGCTCGCCTGTGTTGACCTATAGTAACCGGGTCATCACCTTGGCACATCAATTGGGCGTGTCAGAAGACAACAAGCTCAAGCAGTTTATTCGAGGTTTGGATGCTAACATCTGTTTTCTCGTACGAACCTTTGACCCGCTTACCTATGAGCATGCGTTGACCCTCGCTCAGAATCAAGAGATGATGTTGAACGGGGGAAAGCCAAAGCAGGTCCAAAAGGATACCAAAGCCCCGCAACAGCCCCAACCCCAGCGGGTAAAGGTTCCCAAACGGACAATCAGAAGAAAGCTCACTAGAATTATGGTCAGAAGGAGTTTAAGCCAAAGATGACTCCGGATGAAAAAGCTAAGGCGGGCATCATTGGAGGCTACTTACAAGCGGACGAGCAGAAGCGATACCACCAGGAGCATCGATGTTTCCATTGCCACCACATAGCTGGGCATAGGAAGAATGATTGCCCCAAGTGGTTAGCCGAGAAGGCTGCGAAAGCACCGTCTTCTACCGTCGCTTCTGCGGTAGCTCTGTGAGCCCCGCCAACCCCAGTTACTACAAACGCAGTCTTGCCTGCTCTAAATGCCGTTCCAGCGGTGGTCTTTGAAGGTAAGAAGGAGGGCGACATCTCAGACCAAAAGAAGGCTCTTATCTGAGCATATGGATCAGCTAAAGCGCAGCCCTTAAGTGGCTACAAACAATGCCTAGCTCTCAGTGGAGTGATCGGCAACAACGATGGAGTCAAATCTTCCAACAATTCTTAGGTCTGGGTCAGCTCGAACGTGTCAAAGTATCTCTTGGGAGCCACTTTTAGGGCGCGCTTCTGAAGAGTGTTATTTGTACCTTGTAGTTCTCCAAGATTAAAGCAAATTCTTCACTATATTGGGGAAGGGGGCCCTCAGGGGGTACAGGGACACAATCGGTTGTCGACTCATTGACTCTAAACCCTACTCTCTCTCTAATCTCTTTCTATGGTGCATATGCAAAGACGTCTCGCATATAAGGTTTAAAGAAGGTCTTGCTGTGATTACACGATCATTAACCGTTGCATGTTACAATGGGCTTGAACTACCAGTCTTTCCTCTATTCTCCACCAACTTCATTCAATTCTTCCATGTGCTGAAGTCAGCTGCGAATCTCTCAAGTCGCTGGTGCTTGTTATGCTCAAGTCGAGATAACATGGCATTTTTCTTTAGGGGATCGAACTGTGTGAAATTTGTATTTGTGTTTTATTGTAAATGGTCGAGAGGATGTACATGCGAAGGTCATTGTTGAGGGTGAAATGGCATGGACTAGATGGACCTAAGGTTAGAGGCCTAGGTGCACCAAGTTGTGAAATATGCCTAGGGGCAAGTGGATTAAATGTACTCTAAGAGGGGTAAAATGGTGCATTAACATAGGCCTTAGAATTGTGACGTGTGGAACTGGATGGATCTGGGCTTTGTTAGCAAAACATGCTTGAAACAATGGAAATGCATGCTTTGGGTTTATGCTAGAGGGTGGATGGATAGAGTTCCGTTGCCCATGAGCCCGTGATATTCCGATTCTGTTAGAGATTCCCGACGTCAGCGTTTGTTTCTTTTGGTATCAGAGCTCGAGGAGGAGATCATCATCATGCTTTACAACAACTGGAGTGACATATTCATTTTGTCATAGCTGTACGCGATGCAGTAACATTTTTTGAAACACTGACCATTGCAACAGTTTATGTCCAGGCCGGTGAGCACCTGCTGAGAAGAGGCATTAAGGAGGTCTGTAATAGAGGAGTAAATCTGTCATTGCTGCATTGGAGCTTGGGCTGGTGAGCATCGACTAGCCCACACATTAGAAGACAATTCTTTCGCATTCATAGGCTGAAACCCCGTAGGGAAACTGTAGGTAGCTCACACACAGTATCCCCAGAAACTTCATTCGTCCCGCACAATTCATACATTGTGCATTGCTCAAGAAGTTGACTCCAAAACGCATTCCATGTGGAAGCACTCGAATCCTAGGCTTCGTGCTTGATCAAATCATCTGTATCCATGATAAATGTGACAATTAGATTCAAGTCAATGAGGAGCCAGACGAATCTTTAGTAATGGCTCCTTTGAAAGCTGAAGATGACTGAGTTGCTTGCTTCTAATGTCACGACAGTTTAACACAAGTTGTTAAAGATAGACATTCATATAGATTGATATTACGACGAACAGTTTTCTGGGCTTGAGGAGACAAGTGGACATAGAATTGAACAAGGTCTCTCTCTCTCTCTCTCTCTCTCTCTCTCTCTCTCTCTCTCTCCCCCCTTGCCCTCCCTCATTTGTTTTGCTGTGGAATTTTTAGAGTTCTTGAGTTGCAGATATTTCTTAAGCATAAAAGGCAGGTGTTTTGAGTCTGCCCTTCACCTCCAGAGTGCTGACAGGAACTCAGTACGAAGACCTTTGTATAAATGGATGCTCAAGTATGTGTGGGTGTGTGGATTTGTATGTGTGAGAGCATATGCCTATACTATGGTCTTACCCCCACTGTTGGGCGCCGATGACGTTAGTGGGGATGTCATTGTAGCTAGTCCTTGCTATGCATGATGGAGTTTATGGTTTTCAACCTTATGAGCGACTATCATGAGATTCATCTAGATATATTTTACAGCTCTATAGGCGGGAGTTTAGACAGTTGCGAGTGTTTGATTCATGTATGTTTAGTAGTGAATCTTGGAGATTCTGATAAATTTTTAAAAAAAAGCTTGCAAACTCTAAAAATAGAAGTAGAAGGAGAAAATTTGCGAGTGGGTCGTGTAGAGTCAGGAGTCTAGTCGGCACAACAAGTGTTGCACCCTATGGCCCTCACACTAAAAAATATAAAAGAAAGGTAGGGCTGATTATATTAACAACCAAAAAAGAATACAAAGAACCCACAACAATGGCAACAAAACAGGGTACTACCGAAAAGAGACAATGGAGCTCGCCAACATCATGCACATCTCCAAGCAATCAGCCTCTCATGATGATCCGTGGGGTGTGAGAGTGAAGAGCCAAGAGGGGAGAAAGTTCCACTTGGGGCGGCTATCAATCAACGTGAAGAAAAGAACCTGGCAATCCCAATTGTGAAACAGGATCTAATATGCAAGAGAGACAAATTGACAAATGTGGAGAATCAAAAAATTGATTGCTGTAAACCGATACATTAGATGGCGCTACTTTCTTGTCATGTGCTCCCGTGTGAGGAGCTACTGAACGATGGAGGGTGGAGAAGAAAACACAGCACTAGAGGGGTTGGAAATAAGAGCTGCCCCCCCCGCGAAGGTCTTTATTGCAATAGAATAAACTTGTACAACTAGCTCTTAGAAGGAGCATGAAGTCGAGCACAACTCTTGACAATCTTAGAGCTATGAGGCTCTTCTTTTATAGACGTGGTCTAGCCAAAAGCCAAACTTGCTTTCTAGCCTAAAATAGGCTTACTTTTTACATAAAGCTAGCTTTACTGCATTTCTCCATCATTAAAGCCTTTTTTCCCCATGTGGGGCTTTAAAGGTCTTTAAGTCTAGTGGGCCCTCCATAAAGTGGGACGCCACTTTCTTTGTGCAACCTGCTTTTTGGCACTTGCCCCTTGAATTCTGGGCCTTTTGCACTCTTCTAGGTCCTACACACGAAATAAACAAATACCAACACTTCAACCCATTATAGGTTAGCCAAATGCATGCATTCTAATTCTTGGGCTAATCCTAGTCCTTGGTGGGCGTCCCTACATTAACCAATGTAAAAACAACGGAAAATAAAATTTGTTCTGGTTGACTAGATTTGACCAGAGTCAATCTAAATAAAGATTCCTCTTTATTTCTTGAGAGAGTTACAAATTTGTGACAGCTTTGTCCAGTGTCCAAGTTGGGAGCAATGGAAGTAGGTGGTAAGAGTCCAAAAGATAGTTGTAGCACATAGGTGGGCGTCCCCACATGCTCCTTAACCAATGTAAAAACAACGAAAAATAAAATTTGTTCTAGTTGACTAGATTTGACCAAAGTCAATCTAAATAAAGATTCCTCTTTATTTCTTGAGAGAGTTACAAATTTGTGACAGCTTTGTCAAGTGTCCAAGTTGGGAGGAATGGAAGTAGGTGGTAAGAGTCCAAAAGATAGCCAAGAGAGCGGAGTAGCAATGTAAGAAGAGAGGAGTGTAGACTGTATATCACCGGTGAAGAGCAGAGGAGGGCCATGGATTTATGTAGGTTGTAGCACACGGGATGAAAAGGGGCTAACACCTTTCTGCAAAGAGAGTGTCTCGTGACACATGAAGGGACTGCCAATGACAGTCGCAAATCCCGAACGCAGCCCACCAGTTTCTAAAAGAGGTGTGACAATTATCCAATTCAAACACTTTTTCTGGAAAGTCCAGAATGGGATGGTGCTTCACTGAGTCGTCCACTTTCTCTTTATAGAATGCATAAGTAAAAGGGCTCGATGCAATTGACCCTAGTAGTGCATGGCCACACATGCCCCATAAAGCAAGGTTGTTGCTACTTTCCAATCTTGTATGTCCCTCAAAAGGGCATGCATGACCCCTCTTTTCATGCATAAAGCAAGGCATGCCATTACTTGCAATCCCGCATGTCCTTTAAAAGAGCATGCATGGTCCCTCTTTTGATGCATGGGCCACTCTAGTCCCACTTGTCACCTCCTACATACCTGCATGGCCTGCATGTTGGAGACATGGCACCTGCATAGCTTGCATGTACTTGTGATTTCCACACGTGGCATCTCATGCATATCACTGCATGAGCCTTACTGCCACTTCCAAGGAGTGCGCACAGCTTGCATGACTTTCTTAGCATGCAGTCCACACCTTAGACTGTCCAAGAACTGCTATAATAGCACCAACCAAGCAAATATGTGCCCCCAATGATTCTGGTCTAAGAAAACTAACATGCACTTACATGTGTTTGATGCCACGGCAGGAAACACGAGTTATTTTTGACAAGAATGAAGAACCGGTTTTGGGAGCCTGTGTGAATTTGAGAATAATTCACAGTTCTCAGGAAGACTTAAGATGAGTTCACATGTTGGTCGATGGAAGTGAACAACAAAAGGGGCCTACCAGTGAAAGACATGGCAGTTTCATGGGTAGTATACCATTAAAAGATATGTTGAAACCCTCAGGCGTGTAAAGTTGTGGCCACATGAAAAAGGTACGTTCCTTGGTCTCCACTTTGCACAGGTGTAGAGAGTGCACAATTTGGGTTCAAGTGGCAATCCCATCCATGCTCCAGCGTGTCATTGAAAGACATATTGGGATGTTGGGTAAGCTGACCACCCTCCCACTTGTGAGCCTCTAGGAGGGCAGAAAGAAAGGGGACCCAGGGGCAAAGGATGAGCGGAAAGGGGGAGGACTTCATCTGTTTTTGGATTGGGAGAAGGCAGTTCCCAAGAGAAGTGTCAGGAATGGGGGCCAAATGGCACCCCCTTAGGCAACCTCACTAGAGGGGTTACCCCAACCAACTGGTGGTCTGCCAATTTGGCCTGGTTTGTCAGATCAAAAGGGGGTGGCCACAACAAGATCCTCTCCCCTTTTTTTTGGCTTCCACTGAGGCCTCTCTACAGACACATGCAAACAAGTGGTGAGGAGGATCTGCTTCAGGCACTTTTGTCGGATTTAGAGTAGGCTGCATCTATATTCAGCCACAATCTTGCCTTTGGCTATGCTTTTGGAGTTCTTTCAGTACGGCAATACTTTGCATATATTCCAGCTTATCATGTTGTGTATTTTGAGTTGTTTGCTGCCTTCAATTTGAGCTTATAGATCTTGCCAAAGGGGCTGATGGTTGGACAGCAGGGGCTGGTGATTGGACAGCAACCACAGCCACTTGGTTTGGTTTCTGACAATGGCCACATTTGGAGACATTACTAATGGATAAATTAGTCTTTGAGAGGATGGCTTCGTGTGGTGTCTAATGATACACACCTTGTCAAATGATAGTACAGGGAATAGAAGCCATGAACAGACTTTATTGCTTGCACTTCATCATTATTGTGTGAATTCCAAAATTGTTTGTCTTTATTTTGAATTTAACATTAAAAAAGAGTGGATGGACCATGGTAGTACAAGGCATATGAGGCATACATTTGGAGGTGTTTCAGAGGCGAGTACAGAGGCATTAGGTTGGCTTTAGAGTTATGCAGGGGGAAAAGTTCTTATATAGTAGAGGGGATTTTTACATTGTTACTGGTGAGGTATCTTAAAGAATGTTGAAGTGGCACTATGGCAGGGCACTGGTGTTTGATGTAAGTGATCAAGCTTATGTAAGGGTTTAAGCATTGGAATCCCAGATTTTGGAGTGAGTCACTCCTCTTTATTCTCCTGCCTGCCATAACTGGGCCTGAGCACCCAGCCTTTCCTCTGTTCTCCTCCTCCAGCTTCATCCAATTCTGCTATGTGCTGAACTCAGCTGTGGATTTCTGAAGTCGCTGTTGCTTGTTATGCTCAAGCCGATACAGCATGACATTTTTCTTTAGGGGACCGAACTTTATGTGAAATTTGTATTTGCATTTTATTGTAAATGGTCGAAAGGACTTAGATGCCAAGGTTGTCAGTGAGGGTGAAATGGCACGGACTAGATGGATCTAAGGTTAGAGGCCTAGGTGCACCAAACTGTGAAAAATGCCTATGGGCAAGTGGATTCATAATTCCATAGGTCATGTCAACCAAGATGTCAAGCATAATTCCATAGGATTCATGCCATCCATCTCAATACCAAGGCATAAGTTACGTGGCTCACATGAAATGTTGGACCACATGTTATCTATGTGCTTCCAAGCACCACAATCTAAAGGAATTCTCAAAGTATCATTATTGGACCGATGTGTAGCATGCCATGTCATCAATTGCACTATGGACTTGCACCTAAACTTGTGTTATATTCTCGTAATGATCAAAAAGTGTCACAAGATCTTTACTGGGATGATTTGACCTACCAAGTCCTACCTATAATGCTATGCCCCACACTCTAGACAATTAACCAAATTCGAATGCTCATGTGAAAGAGAGTGCAATCATTAGGACAAGCGTGGATAGTCTCATAATCCATCTCGATGCTTGTTAACATGTTTTCTGCATTATCCCTTGATGCAGGTAGGGTATTCAACATCTTTTGCAATAACTTGTTACAATTCACATATGCAAGGAACTCTAAGAACACAATATGAATAATTGTTAAAATAAGATCCAAACACAATCAATCCAGATGCACCAATCTCAACAAGGCCGTGACACTCGTGTCCAACCAACCATACGTAGCTTGCAAATGTAAGATCGAAAGGCAAGCTCATAGTTTTGATGTTCGAGTGCCTTCATAAAAGGTTGTTGATTGCAACTCGAACATGATGGTCTCAGAGTCTGACATCATGGTCTAGATTGCTACCACTAGTAAATTATCCTTTGCTAGAGATGGTAGGCTTGTGCTTCTATTCGAAGGTCTTGGGCGACAAGGTCTTCTAGCTTCAAGGCGCCCTCTTTGCAACCTTTTCAACGGCTTTTTTGGCGTGCACTTTTCCTTTTTTGTTTAGAAGCCTATTTGGTGGAGTTCGGTGGTGATATGTCCCTTCCTCTACGACGAGCTTTTTTTCTTGTTAGCCTCATCAACCAGCCCCCTTTTGCTTTTGCTTCACCCCTCTTCCTTTTGGAAGTGCAACATTTATGCTTGAGTTTTTGAAAATCAAAACTTGATAGTGACTCTTGGTCTAGCAAGAGGGGCTCAAATGGCAACACCTTCAACTCCCACGACTGTAAAGGTTTTGCTCTCGCCGAAAGACAAGCAACAAGTTCAGAGTGCATTAAAGGCTCTTCAAGACAAGGCCCTGGTTGGACGTATTGTCGAACTTACCCCTTCTCAAAGATAGATTCGAGATTGGTTACAAGCGAGTTTTTCCCTAGGGGATGATCACATTCAAGAGGTCACCATCTATGGGAGAGGAGTCTTCTTCCTTCAATTGAGCTCCCCTGACACCACCTTGTCCCTCGTTGAGCAGAGCCCCATCCTTCTTGTCCCTCACATCGTTTACCTCATCCTGTGGTACCATGGCTTTATGATGGAGGATATGGATTCTCGACCCACCACATCCCTCGTTTCCCAATGACACTCCACTTCACATAGCTCCCTAAGGAGTACAAGTCCGTTCCATCCTCTATAAACAAGCGTTTGGCATACTTTTAGAGCAACTTGCTGAGTCCATGGATTCAGTGGTTGCAAGCGATGGCGTCCTCAAGATTCGATTGGTGGTTGATGACCCAGAGTCCCTCCTAGAGTGGATCCTTCTCGAGACACTAGGGGGGTGAATCCTCCAACAGAGACTGGACATCTCATGACTACCAAGACAGTGCCTTGAATGCAAACAGATGGGACACGTAGCCAAAGATTGCCCTTGAGGTTAGGGTTCAGTGTCGCCCCCGCCTTCATCCCAAGCCAGGCAGAGATAGCAGAGTGAGCCACAGGTGGACAGGCACTGAAAGCCCCCTGGACTGCATCAACAGCAGCAGGAGTCCCAGACCCCTAGGGTGGAACCCATAGAGGACAAGTGGACCAAGGTGACTAAAAAGAAACCAAGCAAGATGACTCTGAAGAATCATAGGCGATGTGCTCAAGCCCATGTGCGAGCAAGAGTCGAACTCTTAGTCCCATGAGGATCAGTCGGATATGCCCCTTCAAGACCCCCCACCCCCGCCTCGTGCCCCCCCAACCTCCCCTTCTGGAGTAGCTACACAAAGCACTCAAGCACGTCCTCCGCAAAACAGGCTAGGGCAAATGCTCTTATGACTAATGCCTCAGCAAATCGCCTTGCCCCAATTGTTAAAGAGGATGAGAGTCAAGAGACCCCCACCCTAACCAAACAGGAGGGTGTCTCCAACCTTTCGTCAACCTCCCCCACCACCACCGGACCCTTCTCCCCACCCCCTCCCTCTCCCTCCATTCCACCTGTTGTAGTCACCGTCATCACATGCCCCCCTCCCTCCTCCCCACCCCCTCTCCCTCTGTTCCACCTATTGTGGTCACCATCATCACATGCCCCCCCCCTTCCCACTCCCCATTGCAACAAGTTCTTTCTCTTCTTCTCATGCTGGACCTGGCCTTGATCTCTTGCCTACAGGCAAGGACAAGCTGAACCCTCCCCGTGCCCTCCTCCCCATTCCAGAAGGATTCTACCTCTTCTCGTGCACCAAGAGGAGGGGCACCTCCAGGTTTTCAAAGCCATGGATGCATCCCAAAATCCCCCTGCGAAATTTTTGGAGGTTGGGGCCCTGGAACTACATTGAGACTCCAAACGGCCACCCCATCCCCCTCAAGCTGGCCATTCTGATTTTGCAGCCCCGCAAAGGGGGCTCGATCAATGTGGTGGGCTCACATACCCACCCCTTCTAGGACCTTCAGTTCGCAGCCACAGGGGCAGAGTGACGAACACCCACGATGTTTGATGCCATGATGAACAACCAAGTCTCCCACATGGTGGAAGATTGGTTGGGTTCGCAAGGGCTGGATCTATGGCAAGCATATGGAGCATTGACCTACTTCCAGAGCAACCCGGCTCGGGGCTAGTGATAGGCATGATTTGCATGTCACCGATGGTGCAGCTCACTGACCCACACTATTGGTCGCTATAGCAATGTGCGGACATGCTCGAGGTGGATGTCTCCTTCATGCTTCAGTGGGCACGAAAGGTAGGCATTGAGCCAATGGCAGCGGTACAACGTTGCACAGACATGGACTACTCCCCATCCAAACCCCCCCGAAAATCATAAAAGTCCAATTTTTTGGAGCAGGCTCCCACACATAGGCGAGCCCTATTCTCTAGTTGGACTTTTGTAAGTTGGAATGTGCATGGATTACATGACTGTGCACACAGTCATCCGCAGTACTTGATACTTCGTCAAGAGCTGTAAAGACCAGTGGTAGGTTGACAAGTGGACTTTCTCTTGATTCTGGAGCACATGTTCTCCACCATGTTCTCTTATTGCCCGCAAGGCGGTTTGGGAGCAAGTTCCTTCAATGGTCACGATGAGTGTGAGTAGACGTTTGGAGGCCCCCTTCACAGATGAGGAGCTTTGGGAAGCCTTAAAAGCCCTCCCTCCCAAAAGTGCCTAAGGAAGGATGCCTTGACACCTACTTTCTTCTAGTGTTTCTGGGAGCATATCCTCACCTCTATGCACCTAGCATGCCAGGAGATCTTTGATTCCGTCTCCCTTCCCCAATCCTTGAGCAAAGGGTGGATATGCTTGATCCCGAAAGGGGGAAACAGATCGGATATCAAAAAATTGAGACCGATCACCCTTCCGGACACCGCATACAAGATCTTAGCCAAGGTCTTGAGTTTGCGATTGAGGCCACACCTAGCTGACATCATCCACGAGACGCAAACAAGCTTTGTTCAAGAATGGAGCATACTAGACATCTTCACTTCTTGGGAGATAGTGGACTGGACCAAGGAGGAGTCTCAGCCTCTCGCTATCCTTTGTTTGGATTTCAAGAAGGCTTATGACAAGGAGGAGTGGTCTTTTTTGAAAGGTACCATGCAGAGGTTGGGCTTCACAAACAGGTGGATCAAAAGGGTCTATGCTTTGTATGCAAGGAGCTCTAGCCAGGTGCTTATAGGTGGTCACACAGAAGCGGCTTTCTCCCTTCCATGTTCAATCCAACAGAGTTGCCCCCTAGGTGCCTTCCTCTAAAACATAAGGTACTACTCTATTCTAACATAAGGTACTACCCCTACCTTTTTCCTAAAACATAAGGTACTACTCTATTCTAACCTTCCTGCATATTCTACCAAATTTGGGTGTGTTTACTATCAGTTAGGAGCAGTCCTGTTGCAGCTCACTGCAGCCTTGTGATGACAAGTGAGCACTAGGTTTCACTCCAGACCACATTGGTTGCCATCTGGCAAGATATCATCTATACTCTACGCTCCACCTAGGAGTGAGGTATGTGCCACCACTAAAAGGCGGGCACGCTTCTGCAAGGCATGGCCTACAAGGATTTTTTGCATTCTCGTTGAAAGGGATTCGCTGGTTCATTCGCTGGACAAATGGAGTTTGCAGTGATAATGTGAGTCATCTATAGTTGCCCTACGGAGTTTCAGCCTACGAATGCGTAAGAATGGTCTTCTGACGTGTGGGCTAGTGAATGCTCACGCAAGACAAAGCTCCAATGCATCAAACAACATATTTACTCCTCTACTGTAGACCTCCTTCAATGCCTCTTCTCAACAGGTGCTCACCACCCTGGACATAAACTGCTACAATGGTCAGTGCTTGAAGAACTGTTACTGCATGGCATACAACTACGACAAAATCAAATGTCGCTCCGGTCGTTGTAAGGCATGACAATGATCTCTTCCTCGTGCTCAAATACCAAATGAAAGCAAACACTGACACCGAGAATCTCCAATAGAATTTCAAGTCAGAATATCACGGGCCATGGCAATCTATCGATCCACCCTCTAGCATGAACCCAAAACATATAATTCCATTGTTTCAAGCATGTTTTGCTAACAAAGACCAAATGCATCTAGTTGCCACATCTCACAATTCTAAGGCCTATGTTAATGCACCATTTTACCCCTCTTGGTGTACATTGAATCCACTTGCCCATAGGCATTTTTCACAGTTTGGTGCACCTAGGCCTCTAACCTTAGATCCATCTAGTCCGTGCCATTTCACCCTCACTGACAACCTTGGCATCTAAGTCCTTTCGACCATTTACAATAAAATGCAAATACAAATTTCACATAAAGTTCGGTCCCCTAAAGAAAAATGTCATGCTGTATCGGCTTGAGCATAACAAGCAACAGCGACTTCAGAAATCCACAGCTGAGTTCAGCACATAGCAGAATTGGATGAAGCTGGAGGAGGAGAACAGAGGAAAGGCTGGGTGCTCAGGCCCAGTTATGGCAGGCAGGAGAATAAAGAGGAGTGACTCACTCCAAAATCTGGGATTCCAATGCTTAAACCCTTACATAAGCTTGATCACTTACATCAAACACCAGTGCCCTGCCATAGTGCCACTTCAACACTCTTTAAGATACCTCACCAGTAACAATGTAAAAATCCCCTCTACTATATAAGAACTTTTCCCCCTGCATAACTCTAAAGCCAACCTAATGCCTCTGTACTCGCCTCTGAAACACCTCCAAATGTATGCCTCATATGCCTTGTACTACCATGGTCCATCCACTCTTTTTTAATGTTAAATTCAAAATAAAGACAAACAATTTTGGAATTCACACAATAATGATGAAGTGCAAGCAATAAAGTCTGTTCATGGCTTCTATTCCCTGTACTATCATTTGACAAGGTGTGTATCATTAGACACCACACGAAGCCATCCTCTCAAAGACTAATTTATCCATTAGTAATGTCTCCAAATGTGGCCATTGTCAGAAACCAAACCAAGTGGCTGTGGTTGCTGTCCAATCACCAGCCCCTGCTGTCCAACCATCAGCCCCTTTGGCAAGATCTATAAGCTCAAATTGAAGGCAGCAAACAACTCAAAATACACAACATGATAAGCTGGAATATATGCAAAGTATTGCCATACTGAAAGAACTCCAAAAGCATAGCCAAAGGCAAGATTGTGGCTGAATATAGATGCAGCCTACTCTAAATCCGACAAAAGTGCCTGAAGCAGATCCTCCTCACCACTTGTTTGCATGTGTCTGTAGAGAGGCCTCAGTGGAAGCCAAAAAAAAGGGGAGAGGATCCTGTTGTGGCCACCCCCTTTTGATCTGACAAACCAGGCCAAATTGGCAGACCACCAGTTGGTTGGGGTAACCCCTCTAGTGAGGTTGCCTAAGGGGGTGCCATTTGGCCCCCATTCCTGACACTTCTCTTGGGAACTGCCTTCTCCCAATCCAAAAACAGATGAAGTCCTCCCCCTTTCCGCTCATCCTTTGCCCCTGGGTCCCCTTTCTTTCTGCCCTCCTAGAGGCTCACAAGTGGGAGGGTGGTCAGCTTACCCAACATCCCAATATGTCTTTCAATGACACGCTGGAGCATGGATGGGACTGCCACTTGAACCCAAATTGTGCACTCTCTACACCTGTGCAAAGTGGAGACCAAGGAACGTACCTTTTTCATGTGGCCACAACTTTACACGCCTGAGGGTTTCAACATATCTTTTAATGGTATACTACCCATGAAACTGCCATGTCTTTCACTGGTAGGCCCCTTTTGTTGTTCACTTCCATCGACCAACATGTGAACTCATCTTAAGTCTTCCTGAGAACTGTGAATTATTCTCAAATTTACACAGGCTCCCAAAACCGGTTCTTCATTCTTGTCAAAAATAACTCGTGTTTCCTGCCGTGGCATCAAACACATGTAAGTGCATGTTAGTTTTCTTACACCAGAATCATTGGGGGCACATATTTGCGTGGTTGGTGCTATTATAGCAGTTCTTGGACAGTCTAAGGTGTGGACTGCATGCTAAGAAAGTCATGCAAGCTGTGCGCACTCCTTGGAAGTGGCAGTAAGGCTCATGCAGTGATATGCATGAGATGCCACGTGTGGAAATCACAAGTACATGCAAGCTATGCAGGTGCCATGTCTCCAACATGCAGGCCATGCAGGTATGTAGGAGGTGACAAGTGGGACTAGAGTGGCCCATGCATCAAAAGAGGGACCATGCATGCTCTTTTAAAGGACATGCGGGATTGCAAGTAATGGCATGCCTTGCTTTATGCATGAAAAGAGGGGTCATGCATGCCCTTTTGAGGGACATACAAGATTGGAAAGTAGCAACAACCTTGCTTTATGGGGCATGTGTGGCCATGCACTACTAGGGTCAATTGCATCGAGCCCTTTTACTTATGCATTCTATAAAGAGAAAGTGGACGACTCAGTGAAGCACCATCCCATTCTGGACTTTCCAGAAAAAGTGTTTGAATTGGATAATTGTCACACCTCTTTTAGAAACTGGTGGGCTGCGTTCGGGATTTGCGACTGTCATTGGCAGTCCCTTCATGTGTCACGAGACACTCTCTTTGCAGAAAGGTGTTAGCCCCTTTTCATCCTGTGTGCTACAACCTACATAAATCCATGGCCCTCCTCTGCTCTTCACCGGTGATATACAGTCTACACTCCTCTCTTCTTACATTGCTACTCCGCTCTCTTGGCTATCTTTTGGACTCTTACCACCTACTTCCATTCCTCCCAACTTGGACACTTGACAAAGCTGTCACAAATTTGTAACTCTCTCAAGAAATAAAGAGGAATCTTTATTTAGATTGACTTTGGTCAAATCTAGTCAACTAGAACAAATTTTATTTTTCGTTGTTTTTACATTGGTTAAGGAGCATGTGGGGACGCCCACCTATGTGCTACAACTATCTTTTGGACTCTTACCACCTACTTCCATTGCTCCCAACTTGGACACTTGACAAAGCTGTCACAAATTTGTAACTCTCTCAAGAAATAAAGAGGAATCTTTATTTAGATTGACTCTGGTCAAATCTAGTCAACCAGAACAAATTTTATTTTCCGTTGTTTTTACATTGGTTAATGTAGGGACGCCCACCAAGGACTAGGATTAGCCCAAGAATTAGAATGCATGCATTTGGCTAACCTATAATGGGTTGAAGTGTTGGTATTTGTTTATTTCGTGTGTAGGACCTAGAAGAGTGCAAAAGGCCCAGAATTCAAGGGGCAAGTGCCAAAAAGCAGGTTGCACAAAGAAAGTGGCGTCCCACTTTATGGAGGGCCCACTAGACTTAAAGACCTTTAAAGCCCCACATGGGGAAAAAAGGCTTTAATGATGGAGAAATGCAGTAAAGCTAGCTTTATGTAAAAAGTAAGCCTATTTTAGGCTAGAAAGCAAGTTTGGCTTTTGGCTAGACCACGTCTATAAAAGAAGAGCCTCATAGCTCTAAGATTGTCAAGAGTTGTGCTCGACTTCATGCTCCTTCTAAGAGCTAGTTGTACAAGTTTATTCTATTGCAATAAAGACCTTCGCGGGGGGGGGCAGCTCTTATTTCCAGCCCCTCTAGTGCTGTGTTTTCTTCTCCACCCTCCATCGTTCACTCCGTTCTCTACATGTGATTCATATTCCAACCTCTCCTAGCTTCTTCTTCATGGTCGACCATGGTTCCAACACCTAGGCACATCCAATATTCCATGCGATTGTGATTCTAGAAGGCTGCCAGGTCCCTTTGTTTGCTGCAATTTGAGTTCCAGCCCATTCCTAGACCCCTACTCTACTTGCGATTTGATTTGGGAACTCTTAGAAGCTGCAAATTGTATTGCAACCCTCTGAATTGGGTTTTTCCAAAGTAAAAAATGTCCAAAAGTGCTATGATTTGGGTTTGGAAGCTGATCTTGTGGTTTGGTTAACATTTCAAAAGCTGCTAACACTCGTTCTTTTCCTCATCATTCCAGATCATTCTTTCCTCCATATTGGCTCATTTGGAGGGTGACAAAGATAATATCAAAAACAAGTGAGTGGAGGTGGTCTGAGTTATTAGGGAGTGACGAGGATGCTTCTCGTACAGTGCTAGGATCAATCGGAGGGCTCTTCTACGTCAGCAAATCTCATTGGTACGACTAGGGAGATAAAGCAATGGCTGAGTATGCAAGTAGTCGATCAATTTGAGAGAAACATAATGACACAACTGAGAAAACGAACCAAGAGATACTCAAACCTTGATCAACGAAGCACCCGAAGTAAGGCTCTCTGGTATCTTTTTACGAGGCGTTTTGGCATTCCGTCTGGGCTAGCTAGAGACCCAGACGCGTATCCTTCTTCTTTGGCTCCTTGCGCATGGTGGCCTTCCAGTGGATAGTTGCATGGCCCAGATGGGGCAGAAGGGAACCTACCAAGGTGCTACCCCCAACAAATTGAGTCCCCCAAACACTGCCTACAGCAATGTGCAATGGCACAGGTGGTCTGGCGACAAGCGTTTGGTCTCCTATGTCAGGCATCTCCAAACCTAGGCTTGCTCACTTAGGGTGCCCTTTGTTGGCTTTCTGCAAGATCTGGGCAACACCTACTATATGTGGCAGAGCTACTATATGTGGCAGAGCTACTGGACACACTTTTCTTCAAAGAGTACAAGACTTGCACAACAAAGGGATTGGAGCTCCTTCCTAGCTTCAGGAGATTATTGTCCGAAGGGAACTCTAGGAGATCACTGGAAGCATTATAGGCTGGTATATTTGAAAAGCAAACTAGTCTCAAGAACTTGGTGACAGGCACATTTCTGTTAAATATCAATGCCGCACTCTCATGTAACTACGTGGGAAATAGCTAACTCTACCTGTGAGCCCCCCTATATGAGAAGAAGGCATCTGAGTATCTAGGTTCCCAATAGGTCCTCGTTTAGACACCAGACGGAGGCCACTCGTGGCCTGATGGCTGGACGGCTTTGTATAGAGTTGGCACACTGCCAATAAGGCTACATACTAGTGCGGGAAGTTATCCCATTACTGACCGCATTGAGGGTAGATGGAGCATTTCTTGGGGCAGCCAATTCTCCGACTATGGGGCCCGTTTGAGGCACCATATGATCCCATATGGCTCTAGGCCGAACGGCGACCGTAGGGCAGTTGCTCTATTCTACGTCACCGTCCTAACAACTAGTCGGAAGCCTATTTTCGTGATCGACTCCCAAGCGGCCATCTTGGGCCGACAGAGAGCGGAGTAGCAATCTAAGAAGAGAGGAGTGTAGAGTGTATATCACCGGTGAAGAGCACAGGAGGGCCAGCTACAGCAACCCTAATTCGTGAGTTTACAGCCTCTGTCCTCTACTGTTTCCAGCACGCCATCGAAGCTCCTCACACGGGAGCACATGACAAGAAAGTAGCGCCATCTAATGTATCGGTTTACAGCAATCAATTTTTTGATTCTCCGCATTTGTCAATTTGTCTCTCTTGCATATTAGATCCTGTTTCACAATTGGGATTGCCAGGTCCTTTTCTTCACGTTGATTGATAGCCGCCCCAAGTGGAACTTTCTCCCCTCTTGGCTCTTCACTCTCACACCCCACGGATCATCATGAGAGGCTGATTGCTTGGAGATGTGCATGATGTTGGCGAGCTCCATTGTCTCTTTTCGGTAGTACCCTGTTTTGTTGCCATTGTTGTGGGTTCTTTGTATTCTTTTTTGGTTGTTAATATAATCAGCCCTACCTTTCTTTTATATTTTTTAGTGTGAGGGCCATAGGGTGCAACACTTGTTGTGCCGACTAGACTCCTGACTCTACACGACCCACTCGCAAATTTTCTCCTTCTGCTTCTATTTTTAGAGTTTGCAAGCTTTTTTAAAAAAATTTATCAGAATCTCCAAGATTCACTACTAAACATACATGAATCAAACACTCGCAACTGTCTAAACTCCCGCCTATAGAGCTGTAAAATATATCTAGATGAATCTCATGATAGTCGCTCATAAGGTTGAAAACCATAAACTCCATCATGCATAGCAAGGACTAGCTACAATGACATCCCCACTAATGTCATCGGCGCCCAACAGTGCGTGGACAAAAGGACACACCTATTCATGTAGGGACACCCCTTTTAAAAACAGGGACACACCCCTTCATGAAAAGGTGCACCTATTCCTAGGGTCACACCCCTTTGAATAGGCACACCTTTTAGGCACCAAGCACCTATAAAAGGGTACCTAGAGGGGTAAAATGGAAAAAAAAAAGAAAAACCCAACCCCTAACCTTAGGTTTACCCTAGCTACCCTAGGGTTAATTAAACCCCCCAATTAATTTTTGGGCAACTACCCAACCTTAGGCAGCCCCCAACGAAAAAGAGGCGAACCTCTCTGACGTTCCGTACGGATCTGCACCATACGGATCTCCACACAACAGCAGCCCGCCTCAGCCCGTTCCGTATGGATCTGCACCGTACGGATCTCCACGCAGCAGCAGCCCCTAGCCTCGCCATATCGCAGCCTACCTGCGCAGCCCCTAGCCTCGCCATTTCGCTCAGCCTACCTACGCAGCCCCTCGCTATTTCGCTGCCCTGCCTGGCCTCGCCATCTCGCTGCCAGCCCGCGTAGATTTGCTGCACGCCTTGGCCTCGCCATCTCGCTGCCAGCCCACGCATCCTGCTGCCGCCTTCACGCACCATCACGCTGCCAGCCGTGCCACTTCTGCTGCCAGCCTTTGCCTTTTTCGCTGCCAGGTTCCTTGCCTTTGCAGCCCGGCTGGCTTTGAAGCCCTGCTCCTTTCCAGCCTGCAACGTGAGCACAGCATCAGCCAGCCTTTCGGTCGCAAAAAAGCCTGCAAACAGATTTTTGCCATGACAGCAGCAGCCTGGTGTGCCAGCCCCTATTGTGATCTAGATTCGGGTACCTGCAGCCTGTTGCGCCAATGATAGCCTGCTCTCCTTGCCAGGTGGAGTCTTTCCATTCTGCTTTTAAGGATTCCCTTGTCATTATCAAATTACAGCAAATGAAAGAATCTACCTTAAAGCATGGAAACCCCTGGTAATTCACCCGGCATTTCAAGGACACCTAAGGAATCATCTACCACACAATACCGTGTTCAGATTGCACAACCAGCCCATTTCGGAGCTTTCGCATCGTCGGTCTTCTGTGTCACGTGCCCTCCTAGTGATTTGGACTACATCCTATATCTTCTGCGTGAGGCACCTCAGTTACATTACTTCCTCAACACAGTCCAGGTTGTGTTCCACGAGACACGAAGATACCCAGAACCCGATATTCCTCAAGAGTTTGCTGTCCATCTTTGGAGAGAATTTTACCCCTCACCTTCAGCATCTCCAGGGTACTCTCCACCTCCTTCAGCTCCCAGATATCCTCCTATACAGGTTGTACCTTCTCCACGACAGTATTTACACTCCGAAGGCACTCCTTCTCCTGGATATCCTCCACTTCCAACAGCAGCTCCTTATACCTTCTCAGATCCGTGGACTCTGCAACCTACTCGTGTCCTCTCACGAGCAGTAACACCACTTTCGGCATCACCAGTGTTACCTCAGACAGGACCTCCTTTACCGGATTTCCACGGGTGGCTCCATCCTGCCTCGCCTGCCCCCTCCAACATGAGCAACCTCAAGGAGCAGCCCGAATCCTCTTCCAGGAATGGTACAAACTAGAGCGCAAGTTCGCGCTATTCTCACAGGGATCTCCAATATGTCGCAACGCTCGCGTGAAGCCTCTCCAGAGATCAAAGACTCAAGTCCAAAAAAGACCCCTGAAGTCAACGTACAAGGCGAAACACTACTGCAACTTCAAATTTCCCAGCTTCAGGACAGCATCTCCGACTTGGTCCAGAAAGTTCACCAACTTCAAGATTCTCGCAGTACCACACATACAGAGGATGACGTGACACAACCAGATGGCTATGCGGATTCATTCCCACCAGAGGTAGAAAACACTGAACTACATGCCCTCTACCGTTTACTTCAAGCTTCCAAAACTAAAAGACTTGACATCAAACTTCCGAAAGCCTATACTGGTCAACGCAATCGCCAACAGTTGACCAATGGCTCGCAAAAATGCGCATGTATTTTGATACTGTTGACCTCACTGAAGGCAAAAAGATCGCCTTGGGAGCCTCCCTCCTCAAGGATACAGCTTTTCTATGGTGGCAAAGACGCTTAAAGGACGACAGAAGTGTGTTAACATGGGAACGTTTTGAACACGTGCTCCGTAAGCAATTCATACCTGCCAATGCGGACTTCCAAGCACGTTCAAAACTCCGATAGTTGGAGCAAACAGGCTCCCTGTCTTCCTACATCTCTCAGTTCACCACATTGGTGCTAGAGATTGATGGTTTAACTTAGGATCATCGCCTTCATGCTTTCATCTCAGGCCTAAATCCCTCGTTACGCATTGATGTCCTCAAAGCAAACATCATCACCACAACTGGCGCTATTGCTTGCGCAGAGCGCATTACAGATTTCCAAAACACAGGGAAGCAGAGTGCTAATCGCACACAGAACTCTACTATGGCCAAAGGTGCTCGCCCTCAAGATAACACCAGGTTTCGAAAAAACTCCGGTAATCAAGGTCAGCGACAGTCTCAAGATCCCAGAAGTCTCAGAAATCGTATGCTGGATTACAACAGAAGCACTCCTCTAAGGATCGCGCCTCTTCTTCTTCACAAAGTCATTACCGACACCCCCAACATAAAGGTGCGGCCACTGACAAGAAGAACAACTCCAACACAAAAGGACTTTGTACCATCTGTACAGGCGACCATAGATGGTTCGATTGTCCCAAGCGACCAAAGCAAAATTCCAATATGGAACCTAGCACTTCCCAAAGAGAAGATGCTACCCCAGCACAAGACAAGAAAGGCAAAGCTGTTCGAATGGCAAATACCATCCACCTGAGCCTTGCCAGCAACCCCGAACCTTCCCGAGCCGCTCAAGTACTTTGTGTTCAAGGATCGATTCGTGAAACAACGGTCACTATCCTCATCGACAGTGGCTGCTCTCATAACTTCCTAGCTAGTTCTATGGTTGACAAACTTCAGTTGACCACCAGTCCTAGTCTCACGGACTATCAGATTGAACTCGCAAATGGAACTACCTTCTTGTGCAACACCAGGATCAAAAACTTGTCTTTTCGCATCCAACATTATACGAACAAGTTGAACTTCGACATCATGCCTCTTTCTCAGTACGATGTCATACTTGAACAACAGTGGCTCTACGACTATGATCCATCAATCAGTTTTCGCAGCCATACTATCCAGTTTGTCCACCAGGGAAAACTTATTGAGCTAACTGATTCTAGGGACTCTCCTTCAACCCCAGTTGCCTCTGCCCATCAAAGACATCCGACAATAAGCTACATCTAGTCAACTTCAGCATGGCAACATATAGCAATTTAACAATCTACAAGTAAAGAAGTGGGTTCATAAACGTCAAGTAAAGACTTCACTTCTGTTGGTTACGGCAGTAGAGGAGACACTAACAAAGGATCCTCCTAAATACCTCAGCCAACCTTTTTTCCAGCCTTACCTGGATATTTTTCCACAGGAATTGCCAAAGCAGTTACCACCTCGACGACCAGTGGATCACCCAATCGAACTTATTCCTGGCAGTAATCCACCGTCGAAACCTCCTTATCGGGTTTCTTACACTCAAAATGAAGAAATCGAAAGACAGGTCACCGAACTACTCGACAAAGGTCACATTCGGCCCAGTCACAGCCCTTTCGGATCTCCTGTACTACTTGTGGAAAAAAAGAATAAGTCAATGCGCCTCTGCATCGACTATTGAGCCCTCAAGAAGCTCACTATCAAAAACAAGTATCCATTGCCTCGCATCGATGACCTCTTCGATCAACTTCTACATGCAACACAATTCTCAAAGATTGATCTTCGTTCAAGTTATCATCAAATACGCATACGAGAAGGCGATGAGTACAAGACAGCTTTTCGCACAGAGTATGGACACTATGAATGTTTGGTCATGCCTTTTGGGTTAAACAATGCCCCGGCCACATTCATGACATTAATGAACGACATCTTCAGGCCTTTCCTCGATAAGTTCGTCATCGTTTACCTCGATGACATCCTCGTTTTCAGCAGATCCCTACATGAGCACAAACAACATCTTCACCAAGTTTTTGAAGTTCTCCGCGCAAATTCTCTCTACATCAACATTGAGAAGAGTGAGTTCTTCAACACCCAACTCGAATATTTGGGACACGTTATTTCCGCTCAAGGCATCTCTGTGGATCCCAAGAAGGTCGAGGTAATCCAAAACTGGCCTACTCCTAAGAATGTTCATGATGTCCGCTCTTTTCTCGGATTGGCAAACTTCTACCATACAAAGGTCTATCAGTTTTCCGAAATCGCAGCCCCTATGTCCGAATTATTGAAAAGCATAGCAGTTTTTCAGTGGCTTCCCGAAACACAGTATAGTTTCCAACAACTCAAGCAAGCACTCACTACCACACCAGTTATGGCTATTGCTGACCCAAACCTTCCATTTGAGGTCATGACCAACGCTTCCGACATCGCTACAGGAGCAGTCTTGATGCAAGAAGGCAGAGTTATTGCATTTGACATCCATAAACATTCTGATATCCAAACCCGATACCCGGTTTATGATAAGGAGTTTCTTGCCGTTGTACATGCTTATCGCTCTTGGAAACATTATCTCATGGGAGCCGACTCTGTGGTGAAGACGGACCATCACTCTTTAAAGTATATCTTTACTCAGCCAGTCATGAACGCTCGACAAGCACGCTGGGTTGAGTTTCTGGCCAACTTTCACATGACCATTGAGTACATTCCAGGACTACGCAATGTAGTTGCAGATGCTCTCAGCAGGTTACCTCTAGCATCAGCTATGGTAATCTCTACATTATCTGTAGATGTTCCGAATTCATTCAAAGGAAAGTATTTCAATGATAAAGACTTCGGCACAGCAGTACGGGTTCTTTAAAAGATCAACCTTCGATTTCCGAACAGAAGATTTTCTCATCCTATTCTTATACGGACGACCTTCTGTATTATCAAGATCGCGTCTATGTACCACATGACAAGGATGTTCGACGTCTTTTGTTAAAAGAGCATCATGTAGTTCCTTATGCTGCCCATCCAGGCATCAACAAGACATATCGGTTACTCAGTGCAACATACTACTGGCCTCAGATGAAAAGCAACGTCATCAAAATGGTTACATCTTGCTTATCTTGTCAACAAATGAAAGCAAGCCGACGACTTCCAACAGGACTTCTTCAGCCTCTTCCAGTTCCAACTGAAAGGTGGGAAAGTATTTCCATGGATTTCATTACAACACTACCACGATCCTCCAGAGGTAACACTCAGATTATGGTAATTGTTGATCGATTGTCCAAAATGGCACACTTTGTTGCTTGCAAAAGCAGTGCCCAGGCTCCGGACATAGCCAAACTCTTCATACAACACATCTTCCGATACCATGGATTACCCAAGAATATCATATCCGACAGAGATCCTAAGTTTACCAGTCACTTTTGGATTTCACTATTCGAATCTTTGGGTACAACTCTACTGTTCAGTTCAGCCTACCACCCAAAATCAGATGGCCAGACTGAAAGAGTCAACCAAGTTCTGGAAGAAATGCTTCGACATTATATTCAGTCACGCCTAGCAGCTTGGGAAGAGTATCTACCACTCCTTGAGTTTGCTTATAATAACTCTTTCCATAGTGCCATCAGCATGACTCCATTCCAAGCAGCTTATGGATACACTCCGATTGTACCAACGAATTTTGTACTTCAACATCGAGTGGCCCTAGCTGATCAACTGGTTCAAGAAATGCAAGACATTCTACTTCAAGTCAAGGATCATATGCGAAAAGGACAAGAGCAGTATCAACGGTCTGCCAACAAACATAGACGTCACCCGGAATTTGACACCAGTGACATGGTGCTATTATTTGTACACATCGCTATAAGACGGTTAAGTCTGTGTTTCCTAAGTTGCGACCAAAATACTATGGACCTTTCCGGATCGTCAAGAAAAATTCACCTTTAAGTTATAAATTGGAATTACCACCATCATGGGGTAAAATCCATCCAACATTTCATGTTTCTTGGCTAAAGAAGTACATTCCAAGTGACGAAGCAGTTCCTCCTGCAGGTGATTATGTCCCAGAAATCGAAGACGATTATGTTCTCCTTATTCCTAAACATATTCTAGACCATCAACAGCGAGAGACTCGACATCGACTTATCACGGAATTCCTTGTTCTTTGGCGAGATCTAGACGACTCCGACGCTACTTGGCAATCTGATGAAGACTTACACCAGTACCCTGACATTTTACAGCAGTATTTTCAGAATTTACCATGATATTTTCTACATCGGTTCATTATCTCTACCAGGGTCTTATTTTGAGTGGGAGGGAATGTCATGATCTGTGACGTATTCCTTTCTCTATTTCTAGACTTATGGATGGTTTGATGAATGGACACTTGTGGAAGGGTCTTGGCTAGCCTCTTGTATGCCTGTAGGAGATTTCGGTCTTATCTATTGTCCAAGCCTTTTGTGGTTCTCACCTCATGTTCACTACTGCCTCATATGTTGAATAGTACAAACATCTCCACGAGCATGATTGAATGGATAGTAGAGTTACAGGAGTACTCTTTTACCTTCTTGGTTGAGAACTCTACCAGAGCTTCCTCAGAGAGAGATAAGACATTGGTGCAGGTCATGCCTACAGTGTCAGCAAATGAGTAAGAGGATCTTACATCTAGAACTTAGAAATATCATGCTTGCTTATAATATTTTTGAGAAATGGGGAATAGATGCCATCAGTCCTCTACCCATGACAGCCAGGGGAAATTGTTATATGCTGACAACTGTGGATTATTTGACGAGATGGGCTGAAGCACGAGCAGTACGGGCTGTCAATGCGAAATCTATATGTAAATTTGTGTATGAGGATATTTGCTGTAGATTTGGTATTCTGAGGCTGACTGTTTTCTGAGTTTTGGGGGGAAGTTCAGTTCTAAGTTCAGTCTGTTTCGGGCTGTGTAGTCTTTTGTCTCTCTTTGAGTTTGTGTGATCCATGTTCAGTCAGTTTTTTTTTTGTGGGGGTTTGTCTCGGTGCCTATTGGCACATACTCTGGAATCTAGTTCATAAGCTCATCATCTACGAGCCCACATTGCAGCTGATCCCTATGAAGTCTCAGCTATCTGACGTGGTGAAGTACATAATTCCTGGTTGTCTTTCTTTTTTTTTTTCTTACCAACGTCTTTGAATATGCACCATAGAAAGAGATTAGAGAGGAAGTAGGGTTTAGAGTCAATGAGTCGACAACCGATTGGGTCCCTGTACCCACTGAGGGCCCTCTTCCCCAATATAGGGAAGAATTTGCTTTAATCTTGGAGAACTGCAAGGTACAAATAACACTCTTCAGAAGCGCCCCGACAGCGGCTCTAAAGAGATACTTTGACATATTTGAGCTGACCCAGACCTAAGAACAGCCCAGCCATTGACCAAGGCCTCTATGCCGTCCACACTGAAGATGTGACGACTCTGCGAGGCTAGGATGAGACTTGTGCTGTCCACGGGCATGTGGGGCTACTGCGTGAGTGAGAGAGAGGTGTGAACGGAAACTGTGGTAGACTGAGATATGGAGCTGAGGAAACTGAGTGAAAAGCTGAGTGAAAGAGCTGTGCTGTGAGCTGAGAAAACTGCAAAGGAAAACTGAGAAAAGCTATGAAACAATCGACACAAAAACCTCTGTCAACTTGCTGTCCCGTTGACTGCATGCAGGGCTCAACACTTGGGGCTGGCTGGAGGTGAATCCAGGTGCTGATCCAAGGCTGTGGGCTGCACCAGACTGAGGGAGGCTGAGCTGAGCAAGTGAGGGGGAGACTTGGCTGAAGACTGAATGAGAGAAAAATGAGGCCTTGGGCCTCCTTATATAGGCTTCTAGGGCAGACTGACCGACCAGGTCGGCTGGTCAACGCCGACCGTTGACCTGGTCGGTCAAAAGTCAACGTTGTCTATAAACTCAACGCGTTGACTTTTATATACCTAGATGAATCCAAGAACATTCCCAAACTCATCCTCTAAAAACACAACATAGTGCAGTTTCAATCTCATGATAGTCACTCACAAGGTTGAAAACCATAAACTCCATCATGCATAGTAGGGACTAGCTACTATGACATCCCCACTGACGTCATCAGCGCCCAAAAGTGGGTGTAGACCATAGTATAAAAATATGCTCGCACACATACAAATCCACACACCCACACATACTTGAGCTTCCATTTATACAAAGTCTTCGTACTGAGTTTCTGTCAAGTCTGCGTTTTTTGACCTGCATTGTCTTCTGCTGATATTTGCGTCCTTTGGTGCCTTTTTGGGCCCTAAAACCTTGCCAAAAAGGCCCTAGAACATGCTGCAAACTGTTGACTATGCAAGATCTAGCTGCCCGTTCTCCAGTGGGTACCAAAGGACTGACTCTGACCTATGGTTCAGGAATGGACTGACCTACGTAGCTCGTGCCTGACTCGTCCCTGGACTAGGGCTCACAAAGGGGTCACGGCATTCGACAAAAACACCTATTTAGGGATCTACTTAGCACTTTTGATGTAGCCAGTGTGTCACATTGCACCCAAGTGCAGGGGTGCATGTGACATTCCCTCCTCCTTAACTTGGCGGTAATTGCATTGCTTCCAAGTAGTCGGAACTCCTGGAAAAAATCTTCATCGAGCCATACCACCTCATGAGTCCCGCAATCTCGAAACTTCGTTTTGAAATCCCGGATGCGTCGTCCTAACCCATGCTTCCACTTGTCAAGGAGAATCTGCTCTGGCTCCAAAACTTCGGCTTCGTCTAGAATCTCAAGTTGTTGCTCTTCTGCGACCTCCGTCAAGGCGGGTCCAATGTAAGGCTTTAACCATGCTACATGAAACACATTGTGCATCGTCCAACTGGGTGGTAACTTTAACTTCATGGAGACGTCGTTGATCTTCTGAATGATAGGGAAAGGTCCGAAACTTCTGAAGAATAGCTTAGGGCATCGTTTGTCCACCTGTTTGAGTCTTTGCTTAATAATCCTTAAATATACCCATTGTCCCTCTTTATACGTGACATCTTTCCTGGATTTGTTAGCTTGACACGTGTATGCTACTTGAGCTTTGGCAAGACGGCCTTTAACTGACTCCATAATCTCCGCTAAACTTTCTGACGTCTTATTGGCTTCAAGAGATGGAGATGTAATCCTGCTAAGGAGTGAAGTAAACCTCTTGCCGAATGCTGCTTCATAGGGTGTACGGCCAATACTGGATGAATAGGTATCATTTAATATGGCCTGTACTAGTGGAAGAAACTGCTCCCACTTGGACTGTGTGTCGTGGCAATACGCTTTAAGCACATCGAACGCGAGCTTATTATAAACTTTTGCTTCGCCGTTCATATGAGGGTCAAATGCACAGACATCTGGAGCTTTGTGCCGAGATTATCGAACAAGGCTCTCCAGGTAAACTTCGTGTCCCTATCTGATGTAATCGTTTTTGGCATTCCTCCAATAGGATACCAATAGCTGATGAACAAACGAGCTATATCTTCTACGCTGGCCGTCTGCTTGCAAGGAATCAACATGCAATACTTAGAAAAGCGATCAACAATCGTAAAACACACAGTATTACGCGTACCTACAGATGCGGGAAGGGGTCCCACGAAGTCCATGTTGATGTCCTGGAACGGACCTTCTCGTATCATAAATGGCTTGAGAAGTCCTGCCGCCTTTTTGTGGGAAACTTTTATCTTTTGGCAGATCTGACAATTCTGCACATAACCATAAACATCCCTCGCATTTTAGGCCAATAAAAATAGCACTCTAACTTCTCCAAGGTGTTGTTAATACCCCAATGTCCACCGACGAGGGAGTCGTGAGCACCGGCCTTCCATAAACAAAAGGACAGTGATCTTCTTCTACTCAGTCATAAACTTCATAAATAGCCACAATGCAAGCTTCAGTCACTTAAATCACTTAGCACAACATAGAAACAAGCTTCAACAACAACAAAGGTGAGGCTAAATCAATGAAAATAGTACACAGTGCACCCACAGGCCCCAAATGCCTTTGCGCCCCTTACGGTATTTATTTATTGCTTCTAAATGGAAATGCTTTACAACAAGGGTTCAACCTTACACTGTTCCTCTCTGCAAATCCTCTACTTGTCTTCAAGGCATCTAATCCCATTGCACCACTAGAATTCCCACTGGCAAGGCATACTCAAGCATTCACTTCTGATCAAACTCAACTTAGAGGCATTCAAGCATCCAAACCACTGGCAAACTGTGCTCAAGGCAGCCTCAAGGCTATCACATGCATCCACACTGTCCTTAGGCCTTCCACAGGATCACCCTGGCCTTTGGGTGCTTACTAGAACCTTTTGGAGTCCCACACAACACGCATTCACTGCAAAAAGCTGCAAAGCAAGAAAGAACAAGGAAAAAACTGAACCTGGAACCAACTCCCGCTATCTGTGGCAGAGGGACGAGCTCCTTCCTCACACCTATCCTCTATCCAAGCTCCCCGCAGGGTGCAGGTGTCTTCCAGCAATCAGGAGAAGAGAGAGAAATGAAGGTAGAGACAAGAAAGAACTGTAGAGGAAAGATGGTTCACATATCTGCCCCGAATGGACACTGGTCCAGAACAGCTCCAGAAGCCACCACGCAGCCAAAAACATGTGCACAAAGGTCCAGCACAGCAAAAGACAACCCCGGGCACCTGCTGGAGGCAACTGAACACGTCTGTACGGATTCTGTACACCCGTACAAACGTCGTACAGTCCGTACAAAAAATTTTCAAAAGTCCAAAAATGAGTTCTGGCACTTCCTAGAAGTGCATACTAGCCTTGGAACAGTCAAAACACTTTTAAAACAGCTGAAAACAGGCTTGAAACAGCTCAAACAGCTCAAAAACTGCACAAGAACAACTGAAAACGTCCTACACTTCTAGGAGAGTGAGGGGAGAGAGATGGAAGGTGGGGGAAAGGCATGCATACACATGCTTGACAAATGGCACCTCCTCCTTGCCATTTGCCCCTTCATTAAAGTCCTGACCCCCATACCAAGGACAACGTTGGTTGTCCTTGGGCCCAACTTTTAGACCCCTCTTTTAAAGCCTTTGCCTTGCCCCTAGGACCTAGTGGTGCACCTAGACTTTGCCCTTAGGAACTTCTAGGAAGTGTGCACTTCCTCTAGCCAGTCCCTCACAGCCAAACCATTACAACACTTAACCATGGTTAACCCCGGGTTAAGCGTAGGTTGAGTTACGAAGATTCTTTACATCACTTTTCACGTCCTCGTGACACATAGGGACAGCCCAAGTAGTAATGGCTTGGATCTTTTCGGGATCCAAGTGAATGCCATCTGCGCTTATGATGTACCCCAAGTACTGTATTTCTTTCAGCCCAAACTTACTTTTCTTAGCATTGAGATAGAGCTGGTTGTCACGTAACACCTAAAGGGCATTGCAGACGTCTTGAACATGCTGCTCAGCTGTGGCATAAAAGATTAGGATATCATCCAAAAAGATGAAAAGAAACACCCCGATATACTTGGCAAATACCGCGACATCATCTTGTTGAAGGTCGATGGGGCGTTCTTGAGACCAAACGGCATCACAACGAACTCATAATGAGCTCGCTCTATCTTGAAAGCTATCTTTGGAATGTCAGCTTCAAAAATGCGGACTTGGTGATAGCCACTCTTAAGGTCGATCTTGGAAAAATATTTTGCACCGTTGAGCCTTTCTAATATGTACTCGATGCGGGGCATTGGGAACTTGTTGCTGATTGTAAGCTTATTGAGCGCCCTATCATCAACACAGAGTCGTGCTGACTTATCCTTCTTCTGCATGAAAAGTATCATTTTGTTTTGTTTTGAGAGCTGGTCAAATCTGTTGGAAAGGTCACCTCCCCATCTGTAGAGCGTGGGGGAGGGAGACCTAGGGCAGAAGATGCCCAGAGAAGAGAGAGAGGGGGGGCTGCCACATGGGCAGCACCTTACAAGAGAAGAAGGCTGCAACAGATGGCACGAACTACAGTGCAGATGGCGGGGCATCCAAGTGATGGAGCGGGCCTGCAAGTGGGTAGATCAGAGTGGCGCAGCACAGGCGGGACAGACCAGCACATGGGTCGGCCAGGAGAGAGGCTGGTTGGGCTGCTTTGAGGCAGCCAACCAGAGAAGAAGGCTGCAACAGATGGCGCGAACTACAGTGCAGATGGCGGGGCATCCAAGTGATGGAGCGGGCCTGCAAGTGGGTAGATCAGAGTGGCGCAGCACAGGCGGGACAGACCAGCACATGGGTCGGCCAGGAGAGAGGCTGGTTGGGCTGCTTTGAGGCAGCCAACCAGGCCTTATATAGGGCTGACCTAGGGGCTGGGCCCTTGCCTAGATTGGAGGGCCAAAAGCCCTCAAAGTGTGGGCCATAAAGGCCTAGTTTTGTGAGCCCTTAAAGGGCTGGACCAGCAGCAGACTGGTCGGCCAGTCTGGTCGGCCAGTATGAGGCTGGCTGGTCGGTTTTCTCAGCAGGCCTTAGGGCCTATATAAGGAGAGGCTCTTGGCCTCATTTAGAGGACTACGACCAGGGAGTTACTGGAGCATCTTCATCAACGTGTTGGCATTGGGCCGATATGTGTCGGTGAGAGGGGGTGTTGGAAAGGTCACCTCCCCATCTGTAAGCCCCCAAATGAGGAGAGCGTGGGGGAGGGAGACCTAGGGCAGAAGATGCCCAGAGAAGAGAGAGAGAGGGGGCTGCCACATGGGCAGCACCTCACAAGAGAAGAAGGCTGCAATAGATGGCGCGAACTACAGTGCAGATGGCGGGGCATCCAAGTGATGGAGCGGGCCTGCAAGTGGGTAGATCAGAGTGGCGCAGCACAGGCGGGACAGACCAGCACATGGGTCGGCCAGGAGAAAGGCTGGTTGGGCTGCTTTGAGGCAGCCAACCAGGCCTTATATAGGGCTGACCTAGGGGCTGGGCCCTTGCCTAGATTGGAGGGCCAAAAGCCCTCAAAGTGTGGGCCATAAAGGCCTAGTTTTGTGAGCCCTTAAAGGGCTGGACCAGCAGCAGACTGGTCGGCCAGTCTGGTCCGCCAGTATCAGGCTGGCTGGTCGGTTTTCTCAACAGGCCTTAGGGCCTATATAAGGAGAGGCTCTTGGCCTCATTTAATATCCAGCATAGCCAGCAGTTCCAGGGCAGAAAGGAGCAGCAGGAAGCCTACTCTCTGGGCCTATCTACAGGAGGTGAGAGAGTGCAACAGGTGCTGCAGACTTAGCTCTAGGGAGAGGCTGGACCTTGGCTGTCTTCTAGGGCAGCAAGGTGCTGAGATCATCATACCTTCTGGAGCAGCCATTCACAAGCAGGTTGGAGCAGTGGAACAGGGACCTGTGTGCTGCAGACAAAGCTTGGCAGGGGCTGCCCACCTAGGCTGATTCACTGGCAGTAAGGTGGAGAAGAACACACTGGACGGAAAGTCTACAGACGCTCGAGGTGGAGCACGCGAGCTGGAGTCTAGAGATAGCCAGCAGATTGGAGAAGGACCTTGTGGTTATATCAAAGGATCGCACCATTGGTGGAACTCTGGATCTATCTATTTTGTATTGTGTCCATAGTTTTGGTCGGAAATATATATTTTGGTGGTTTCTCTATCTGGCCGGTTCATTGTCTATTGATGAGTCTACACATCTATATTATGCACATTAAGTTAAGAAGTTTGTGATTCCACACCCACACCACACAGTGTGAGCTCCTGGGCATTACTATCAGTCTTCCGCTGTGTGTACCCTTTGTTGGGTAATTTCTAACATGGTATGAGAGCCCAAGTAGGAGGCTCACAGGTGTGGGAGCCTGAACGCAGGGACCTTGCTGGAAGGACCACCCTAATTCAAAAGCTCTAGGGAATCAACTTCCACGACTGGAGGATTGTGCCCTTGCGAGAAGGAGGATGACTCAGGTTCAGTCAGGTACATTTAAAGTTCGCGGCAGGTTATCTCGAGATGTACTTTTGTTCCAAACCTTGCCAAAGGAAAGACGGGTTGAAACAGACCCTCAGAGCATGGTCCCTGGAAGACTCCAAGTTCACTCATTATGAGGGGGACAGCTGGAAGATCGTGGAGGCTGGGTTGCTCGAGATCGAAGGCAAGAACGTGACTGAAGGAGGTGGTGCCAAGAGGTGCTACGAAAGATGGACCTGTGTACCAGGATGGTGTGCGGAACCGGAACCGGAACCGGACCTGGTGGAGCACGAGCCACTGGATGAAAATCCAGGAAAATATTTTGACACCGAAAAGTTCCAGAGGACTACGACCAGGGAGTTACTGGAGCATCTTCATCGACGTGTTGGCATTGGGTCGATATGTGTCGGTGAGAGGGGGTGTTGGAAAGGTCACCTCCCCATCTGTAAGCCCCCAAATGAGGAGAGCGTGGGGGAGGGAGACCTAGGGCAGAAGATGCCAAGAGAAGAGAGAGAGGGGGGGCTGCCACATGGGCAGCACCTCACAAGAGAAGAAGGCTGCAACAAATGGCACGAACTACAGTGCAGATGGCGGGGCATCCAAGTGATGGAGCAGGCCTGCAAGTGGGCAGATCAGAGTGGCGCAGCACAGGCGGGACAGACCAGCACATGGGTCAGCCAGGAGAGAGGCTGGTTGAGCTGCTTTGAGGCAGCCAACCAGGCCTTATATAGGGCTGACCTAGGGGCTGGGCCCTTGCCGATATGTGTCGGTGAGAGGGGGTGTTGGAAAGGTCACCTCCCCATCTGTAAGCCCCCAAATGAGGAGAGCGTGGGGGAGGGAGACCTAGGGCAGAAGATGCCCAGAGGAGAGAGAGGGGGGGCTGCCACATGGGCAGCACCTCACAAGAGAAGAAGGCTGCAACAAATGGCACAAACTACAGTGCAGATGGCGGGGCATCCAAGTGATGGAGCAGGCCTGCAAGTGGGCAGATCAGAGTGGCGCAGCACAGGCGGGACAGACCAGCACATGGGTCAGCCAGGAGAGAGGCTGGTTGAGCTGCTTTGAGGCAGCCAACCAGGCCTTATATAGGGCTGACCTAGGGGCTGGGCCCTTGCCTAGATTGGAGGGCCAAAAACCCTCAAAGTGTGGGCCATAAAGGCCTAGTTTTGTGAGCCCTTAAAGGGCTGGACCAGCAGCAGACTGGTCGGCCAGTCTGGTCAGCCAGTATGAGGCTGGCTGGTCGGTTTTCTCAGCAGGCCTTAGGGCCTATATAAGGAGAGGCTCTTGGCCTCATTTAATATCCAGCATAGCCAGCAGTTCCAGGGCAGAAAGGAGCAGCAGGAAGCCTACTATCTGAGCCTATCTACAGGAGGTGAGAGAGTGCAACAGGTGCCGCAGACTTAGCTCTAGGGAGAGGCTGGACCTTGGCTGTCTTCTAGGGCAGCAAGGTGCTGAGATCATCATACCTTCTGGAGCAGCCATTCACAAGCAGGTTGGAGCAGTGGAACAGGGACCTGTGTGCTGCAGACAAAGCTTGGCAGGGGCTGCCCACCTAGGCTGATTCACTGGCAGTAAGGTGGAGAACACACTGGACGGAAAGTCTACAGACGCTCGAGGTGGAGCACGCGGGATCGAGTCTAGAGATAGCCAGCAGATTGGAGAAGGACCTTGTGGTTAGATCACAGGACCACACCATTGGTGGGACTCTGGATCTATCTATTTTGTATTGTGTCCATAGTTTTGGACGGAAATATATATTTTGGGTGGTTTCTCTATCTGGCTGGTTCATTGTCTATTAATGAGTCTGCACATCTATATTATGCACATTAAGTTAAGAAGTTTGTGATTCCACACCCACACCACACTGTGTGAGCTCCCGGGCATTACTATCAGTCTTCCGCTGTGCGTACCCGCTGTTGGGTGACTTATCTCCAGGAAAAAACCCTTGGCCCCCTACCTTAATTATTTCAGAACCACCTCAAGTGTGGACCCTCCTCACTGACTAGTGAAGGGCGGGGAAGGTACCAAGACCCTCATGGGACCAAGTATTCGGGACCTGCCTTGGGGTCCCCAGCCCGCAGCTCACCCAATGAAAATCCTATAAACCAGTGGGTGCTCGATATAACAACAAGAGCTGCCAAACCCGTACCAGGCGTCAGCTCAACATTGGCAGTCCCTTCATGTGTCACGAGACACTCTCTTTGCAGAAAGGTGTCAGCCCCTTTTCATCCTGTGTGCTACAACCTACATAAGTCCATGGCCCTCCTCTGCTCTTCACCGGTGATATACACTCTACACTCCTCTCTTCTTAGATTGCTACTCCGCTCTCTTGGCTATCTTTTGGACTCTTACCACCTACTTCCATTGCTCCCAACTTGGACACTTGACAAAGTTGTCACAAATTTGTAACTCTCAAGAGAAATAAAGAGGAATCTTTATTTAGATTGACTCTGGTCAAATCTAGTCAACTAGAACAAATTTTATTTTCCGTTGTTTTTACATTGGTTAATGAGCATGTGGGGATGCCCACCAAGGACTAGGATTAGTCCAAGAATTAGAATGCATGCATTTGGCTAACCTCTAATGGGTTAAAGTGTTGGTATTTGTTTATTTGGTGAGTAGGACCTAGAAGAGTGCAAAAAGGCCCAGAATTCAAGGGGCAAGAGCCAAAAAGTAGGACCTTTTCTCAGCCCTGGGAAAATCTCTTTTCTCAAACCTGGGTGGAGCTGGGTTTTTCTTCTATGTTGTCCCAGCCTGAAGTGATGGCACAGTAGAAGGGTCCTGCATTTGCATGAGCCTGGCCACTGAAGCTGAATGCATCATGTGCTGGATAGACTTTGTGCTGCGTATTTACAATAGCCTGAATTTTTGGATGTAAGCCTGCCCGATACTTCCTGAGTTGGGTCTTTTCAGAGACTTTCTTGAAGGGAGCAATCTACAGATATGCATCCCAAAACTTATAGTTATAAGTCTCAGTTGTGTCTCCCACATCCATGTGCAAACTCTCCCAACCAAGGAGGACATGATCTCTGAACTGTTTAGGCATGAATTGCTTGTAGAACATCTTCTTAAAGCCCTTCCAGTCCTTTGGGGCTGACCCATCTGTGGTATGCGCACTCCACCACGCACCAACTGTACCAGTGAGATGCAAGCCCGCCATACGCATTCCAGAAAATTTTCTGAGCCAAACACAGCATCAAACTACCTTATAAATTGCATAGGCTTATCTGGCTGACCATATTGACCATTGTAGGTGATAACTTGCACAGACCTACCGCCTTCTTTAAATTCCCTTGACTCAAGTACCTGCAGGACAGTTTTCTTCTAAGCAACTTCTTTCTTTCTGCGTTTGGGAGCTGGGGAGATTTTTGAATTGGATGATGAACTGGAACTAGAAGTAGATGAGGAATCTGTAGAAGAAGAACTAGAAAATGTGGATGAACTGGAAGGAGAGGATTCCTTGCTTCTCTTCCTCTTCTTCATCTTCTTCCCTTTCTTAGACTCGGGATGGAAAGCCTTACTCCTCTTAGAAGCATGACCAGATGAAAGAGAAGGGGATGAACTCGAAGATCTGTGGCGCTTAGTTTTCTCCCTTTTCATCTTTTTCTGGCTTTCACGGCGAGACTTCTTATTCTTCCTGGATGCAACATCTGAGGAGAGGGAAGGGGTTGAACTCTGGGATTTTTTCCTGCCAATCTGCTTTTGGGTAGCTACAGAAGAAACTTTCTCTGGCTCTTCCTCTGCATGAGGAAATAAAGGACCCCTTCCTGCTTGAGCAAGCTGTTCAAGCAGCTCTCTGTATGGGTCTTCCTCATTGGAATGCCCAATTTGTTCTGGTCCGACCCGACCAGTGTCTGCAACCCTTTCAGTGTCCCCACGAGATGACATGGCATGTTATAAAGAAGCCAATACCACAATTTCAACACTTGGGCTTTAGCAATCCTTTCAAACATGCACCAGATAACACTCTGCCCTTTTGCAACCAATTACGAAGGCATTAACGCCTTACTGTTGTGTTGTCCTTTTCTGGAGAATTCAAAACAACCCCACAATGCATTTAAAAGCATTTATGTCTTGCTGGCATCCCAGCCCATCTTGGGCATGCATACTCCTACAAATTGTTTTGAGGCAATTCTAGTAGGTGTTCTTTCATCTCGGGCTCGTACATCACACACTTCCTGGTGCCAAAAATTCTGCTTTCTGCTCAAGGCCTAGCTTCCAAGGTTTTACTGGCGCATTAAGCACTCAGACCTAACAATTTTTTCTGTAATATTAGGCAGTAATCCACTCAGACCTGACGAAAAAACATGCTCTCCTTTTTTTTTTCCAAACAAGCTGCCAAGACCTGCAGTTTCTTGTGGTCTGGTTTGCTTAACCCAACGTGGGTTTCTCTGCAGGACTCTTGTGACCTTGGCGTATCTTTAAACAGACCAAAAGAATCATAAGTGCCCATACAGCGCAACACGGCATACTCAAATTCAGCTTGCATCGAGGCATCTCTGGTCTAACGCTATTCCAAAATTCTGATTTTCCTTTTTCTCAGGTGGGTTGACGTAGATCAATGAAATCGTCCCTTCGTCATCCCATGTGTGAACACCTATTCAGACGATGGAGACGTCGCCACCATGTACAATTAACAACGACACGTTGCGAGTTAGTGAGCGTCAATGGACTTGCGTAGTCCTGGACTCTTTCCAAGCTGTGAGCAATTATTGCAGCCCTCTGAATCGGTCTTTCCCAAGGTAACATCTGTCCCAAAGTGCTGCGATTAGGGTTTGGAAGCTGATCTTGTGGTTTGGTTAAAGTTTCAAAAGCTGATAACACTCATTCTTTTCCTCTTCATGCCAGTTTATTTTTAACTCCATATTGGCTCATTTGGAGGGTCACAGAGATAATATCAAAAACGGTATTAAACAGCAACATTACAGAGTTCCCTTCTTACCTCATCTTTGGGCATTTGCATACCTCAATATAGAGACTTTCGAGCAGAAACAAGTGAATATAGTAGAGGGAGGCACTGATTTTTAAAGGCATGCACACACCCACTGATCAGTCGTCGTAAGCACACAAAAAAAGCATAGCTACAAGTCAAAATAACAGCCCATTATGAAGAGGGGCGTTGATTTCGTAAGTGTTCACACTTCCACAAAAATGCCTATGCATCCACCGCATGACAGCTCTTGAAATTCTCCACAACATGCCACATGTCATTATCTCGAATGACTGTCTCATGGTGATTCAAATACTCCAGCAAAGTGTCAAGCATGTAGGCACCTGGCCACTCTCTGACATGTGACAGAACCGGCAATGTGGTCTTCACATAATTCAGTACCCACAACGGGTGGTTGACACAAGTGGCTAGGTTATAGTTGCTTTCCATGTCTGACGACAATCGATAATCAAAGTTCCCACGAACATGGATACCGTACAATTTCAGTGGTTCATTCAACGATGCAACAGGTCCACCAGAGCTGCCACACGTGGTACTGGCTCGGAATTTTAGCACATAATCATTGGCTCCGATGACATCCCCAACACTGACCGACATTCTATCAGGAACTACAACTGACTGATTCAAATTTGCTAGCAGAAGCGATGCCTTCTTGCTGTCCACCACTCCATATTTTGTATCCATCTCATCGTCCTCAACCGGACCTACAGTCATATGCAGGGAAATGTGGGACATACGATCACTCAAAGAATAGTAGTTACTCATAGGGAAGATTATTTACCTGGATAGCAGAGACAATACACCAACTGATCAGACTCTGGATCTGGCATGTGACATGTCGGTACATACCACCATTGTTTACTGTGAGGTTCTATGCGACGGTGAGGCCAAACATCACCATAGCAGTCAGCCCCAACCGTGACGACTGCAAAGAGAAGATCTGGTTCAATGATCCTTTGACTAGATGCTGTTGGCTTGGCAGGCGTGAGCTTGGAGTGGTCCTTTTTCGTCTTCACAAAAGGGGAAGTTTGTTTTTGCAGGGAGACTTTGGGCCAGGCCGGCTCCAGATTCCGGGCAAGCACGTGAACTCCCTTCTTCCATGTTCTTTCAGGAACATACGGGCCTACAAAGACCTCAGCGTTAATACGCACCTGCGAGAAACAGCCCCCCCAATACGTTCAGAACGACCAAAGAAAGAGCAAAGAGAGTAACAAAAAAATTGTTTGTTTGCAGGCAGGCTCTCTCACATTCCTGTCGTGTGACTTTAAAGCATGACCAGCAGACGCCAATGCGACCACATGAGACCCATCCCATGGCTGCTCAAGCTGCCCAATTTCACTGGTAAAGCCTTGCAGTGCAGCATCGGCGTCCGCAAGTGCAGACCGTTTAACAGGAGGGGACAATGCAAAAGCAGATGCACGTCCACCGCTTGAACGCAATGCCAGTATCTTCGCTCCTGTGAGTGTCTGCTGATTGTCGTACAGAACGCTCTCTTCGTAGCAGTCTGATCTGCAGCAAGCATGTATGCACGCCCCTCAGTCGGACAGTTGAGAAAAAGATTTGACATGCTTAACACACAGAGGCATGCAGAGAGAGCCTACGTGGAGGAAACCGACAAAACCCTATCATCGTCGAAGGGCCAGAGCTTTTTGAAGTCGTCGATGTCGTGGGTCCAAAGGCCCTTCTTTCGAATGAGGCGCTCATTGGGCACGCACTCCCCCATCCTATTCGGCATCTCTTCGACGAAACACCGCTGCTGCTACTGCTGCGCTTCTCTTCAGCTCTTCGGCTTCTGCTGTGTGTGTGTGTGTATTTTCGGGGTGGGCGGGAAGGCTAGCAGAGTTTTAAAAATATTTTGTAAAGCATTGCTTTTTCCTTAGTCTCACACACACTTCACGACTTTTCGCTAGGGCAGCTGGCTTTACATCGATGGTAAAGTGGTCCCATAGCGGTCGCCTGGAGGAGGTGATAGGGGACTGAGAGATGATTTTCTTTCCGCAGACTCAGACTCGCCAGCTTGCCAAGAGTAGAGGGATACCGAGGCACAAGAGAGGGACACGCAGAGCAGGACGGTCTAGAGGATTCGGAGGAGTGGCTAGACCACGTTCAGACACAGGTGATGGCACTGGGTCGAGGCGTGCTACATGTGGGTTAGATTTCAAGCCACAGATCCTAGAGCCATCTACACAGCGATATGCTAAGATATGCGAGACACTCTGAGGCAATGGATGGGATAGGGGCGACAGAGACATATGATGGGGCAAATGTATCTATGTCAGAGGAGATCATGCCATACAGACGACTGGGCGAGAAGTCCTTGTAGGGGACTTCAATGCCAGGACAGAGAGCAGACAGTCGATTTTGAGGATCCCATCCAACTCCGCTCACTCGACGAGGAGGATTAGAGGGTCCCATGGCCTGTTCCCACGCAGTCCAGACGCTCACATCTGGTTGCCGAAGCCTACACTCGGTTCGATGACCGGAGATTCAAGCCTCTAGCAGGAACAAGCCTACACTCGGTTCGATGACAGGAGATTCAAGCCTACACTCGGTTCGATGACAGGAGATTCAAGCCTACACTCGGTTCGATGACCGGAGATTCAAGTCATGGATAGCGTTGACAAAATGCCTCTAGCAGGAACAAGGAATGCCTGTATTATTCACAATAATGCATGACTTCCTGTACATTTTGCTGTACACAGGGAAGAGGGCGGATTGCAGGAGCCGCAGCTCTGGAACTTGAATCACCAGCTCCAGCCAGAGTGCCCACCTCTCAGGGAAGCAGTATCAGAGCCACCCGATGATTCAAGATAAAGTTGTATATAGTAGTATGATGGAGGAACAACAGAGACTTGGAAGCAGCCGCTCAATGTCTTTACAGGCGATTTGAACGTTGGAGATTTGGTACCCAGTGGCCACAAGATTCGTTGAGCTGCACTGCGGTACAAACTTGTTGGGAACTTGGGAGGCATGCAAGATTGAGGTCGCAAAAGGAAATGGGGAGAGCAGGAAATGGGGAGAGCAGCATACTATAGTGAAGGAGGAAGCTCAACTGCCAAAAGGGAACGGAGAGAGCGCCACAGTCTGCTGAAGGCTTGTTCTCAACCGTCAAATGTCAGGAGGCATGTCCGGATGTGTATGAAATGCCAGCTACTTTTCCATGGCCAGTGACGAAGCAAACGAGCGCCCATCACTAGTCTGGTTCACCCCGTCCAGCGAACGGGTGTGAAACCTCCCTTAGATTTCAAGCTACAGATCCTAGAGCCATCTACACAGCGATATGCTACTTTGCGCTCGACGCCTCAAGATATGCGAGACACTCTGAGACAATGGATGGGATAGGGGCGACAGAGACATATGATGGGGCAAATGTATCTATGTCAGAGGAGATCATGCAATATAGATGATTGGGCGAAGTCCTTGTAGTCCTTGTAGGGACTTCAATGCCAGGACAGAGAGCAGATAGTCAATTTTGAGGATCCCATCCAACTCCACTCACTCGACGAGGAGGATTAGAGGGTCTCATGGCCTGTTCCCACGCAGTCCAGACGCTCACATCTGGTTGCCGAAGCCTACACTCAGTTCGATGACTGGAGATTCAAGCCACACATAAGCCTTTTAAAAATGCAGGGAGCCCAATAAGGCTCAACCCGGGCATGTAAACGGATCCACCATTTTCTAAAACGTTCGTTGAGCCACCTAGATTGCGCAGGCCACCACCTCTAACTCCACACACGTTAAACAAGTAGGGTGTTGCTCCCGCACCCAAATGCCCGAGGATAGGTCCAGACAACTTGTACATTAGACCCTCAGATGACATGGGAGCCACCACCAGATCTGGATGGCATTTCGTAGAGTTGGGGTCGCGACACAATTCTGTTATTTATAACAGAACCTCACTTTCTCTTGCATTGATTGCAATGTACTCTTTCCTTCAAGTACATGTGTCACTCATTTAGGGTTTAATCTCAGCCGTGTTCTTTCTCTTATTCGATTCAGCATGATTATGATTGAATCTGGGAAGAGATCACTTTGATTTCCTACACAAATTTCTATAGTAAGAAGGGCATGGTGGACCTATGAGAGAAGAAGTACATAGCAAACTATGTGAAGGAGAAACAAACAACTAGAGACAAACGATGTGAAGCTATTTGTGGTTTTCATCATCTTACATCTCATTTTCTTGAAGTTTCAAGACCTTCATGCCACCACAACATTGTTTTTTGAATGCTTTTTGACCCTAAGGTTAAAACCATAGTCTCTAAAAATGTGGGTGTGAACAACCCTTAAAACCCTTATTCAAAAACACCACTTCATAAGCCCTCCACTTGCAAACCATCCAAAAGCACCCTCTAAAATCACTTTGTTGTTTTTTCTTCAAAACCTTGGTCATAAGCCAAGCCTTCTTGCACCAGAATTCATGGAGATTATCACGCCATCTTGTAAATCCACACCGTTGTATACAATTAAACATCACCATTGAAGCTAAACAAAGCTAATTGGTAAGACCTTTGCAAGTGGTATCAAGTACCTCATTTGTTGATAATTTCAATGGGGAAGGTTTCCACACTAGGCTATACAAATGAAGTACCTTCTAATGCATCAAAGTACATGGAAAATCATTAAAAAGGATGTACCTACTGTACATGATGAAGATTGGGAAGAGAGAGAAACGAAGAAGCACTATCTCTCATAGGACTACACTTCGGCATGAGCTTGATCCTCCAAGAAACACTAAAAAGATGCATGGGATCAATTGAGCACAATGTTTAAAGCTAAAGCAAAAAATCAAGAAATTCACCTTAAAATTGAGTTCTATGTGATTCAAATGAACTTTAGTGAATCCTTGGCACAATTTATAAACAACATAAAAAGCATCATGACCCAATTGGACGATATAGATGCAAAAGTTGGAGGGAAGGATGCACCTGCAATTCTCCTCAAGAGTATGCCCGAAGAATGCAATGCGTTAACAACAATCTTGAAGAATCTACCTCAATCTACATCCAAAGGATGTGTGTTATCACTACTCGAAGAAGAAAGAAAGTCAAGGCAACTACAACAACAAGAACTAACAACTATGAACAAGTAATCTTCTTCGAGTAGTGATAATACACATCCGGAGGAAGTCAAGGCAACTACAATAATTGTTCGGTTGAAGAAGAAAGGGAAGTCAAGGCAACTACAATAATAAGTACCAACAACTATGAACAAGTAATAATCTTCAACCGAACAACAAAGAAGTGGTAACATTGTGGAAGGATGGGATAGTTCCAAAGTTAATGCAAGTTGAAAGACAAGCCAAAGTGTAACCATTGTAAGAAGTGGGGACATAAAGAAGGAGAATAACCGAGAAGACAACAATGTGCAGTCTTCATTGAGCAAATAAGTGATCATCAATGAAAAACTCTTCTAAGAGCTACACCGACAGACTTCACTACCTTAGCCAATGAATTTGTAAAGAGGTCACCAAATGAGAAGACCTAGATTTGTTATCTCTAATCACACCTTATCACCTAAGCAGCTATGTCGGCACTAAGGGGGGGTGATGATTTGTTGAAATCCTCACATCCAACCACCTTCTAGTAGCCTAAGAATACGGCAACAAGGGCGAGCATTGAGAAATGTGGTGCCATGGAGTAAGTAGAATTGTCATACAAGAGCATGCTACCACATGTCACGGAGGCTTTATCCCACGTAATGAGTAAGCAATGCCAATATGTTCTTCGCCCTATAAAAAGGGGTCACTTTCAGGGAATTAATCATGCAAGCTCTCAAGTCTCTATATGAGTGAGATATGAGTACAATTCTGAATCTTGTAACTTAATTGAAGTTGAGTCTATGCAATCAATCTAGCTCTTCATCATCATGTGTGCATTTAAGGTTCATCCACCCTAGATTAGGATTAGCACCATGTAGCCATAGCTTCAAGGTTCTCATGCTTCTTCACATTTACCTGTCATTTATTGTTGACAATTAGAAGAAGACGTGGATATACTTCCTTGAGGAAAAGACTTAGTTGTGATAAGTTCAAAGTATTTAAAAACATGGTTGAGAAGTGGATTGGAATGCACGTCAAGACACTCAGGTTAGATGGAGGAGGGGAGTACATCTCCAATGAATTCAATTCATACTTGTGGAATTATTATGCATAAGACTTGAAAGGAATACTTCTTAACAAAATATGAGCTGAACCACTAGAAGGTTGATTTCACTTTCCATTTTGACCACCTACACCCTTCCTCTTGCTACCCCTGTGATTATTTGATTACCTAGAGGCTTCATGTAATGATTGCTATTAAAGAACTACTGACCAATTGGACAAAACTCCCCAGCACACTATCGTCCTTATTGCCAATGTGTCATTGTTAACCGATTTGGTTAATAGTATGCCCTTTGGCTTATAATTTTGGAAACACTTGTAATATCTCATGAGTTCCAGGTAATGTCATTGATTAGATGAGCCATGTAACTTATTCCCTCGATTAGGACAAGCAAAGAATGAAGCCATTGGCCCATATTGGCCTAAAAGAGTGAGAATAGGGGCTAGTGGAGAATTAGGGTTTGGACAATGGTCATGCATAAAAGACAACTATTTGGATTTGGATCTTATTATGCATTGCAGAGAATACAAGCTCTCTTGCTTCCAAGCTCTAGTGTCTTATGTTTGATTCCCTCCTTGTTGCTTCCATGCCTAGGTCCCATTCACCATGCTCACACTCTCCCCTCTCCTCCTTCTCCTTCTTGTGTTCTTTTCTTGTGGAGCAACTACTGAGATGCAATTTGGGAGCTCCAGAAGTGACATCCATGGACAACATTGTGAAGTGTAAGCCCTCAAACAAAGGTTAGGAGAAGACGAGCTCTTCTTCGACGACACCTCAAAGTCCCCATGACATGTTAACCCATGTAGGAGTTAACATTTTCCACATATGGGGTTCCAAATCTTATCTAGGTGGAGGGGCAAAAAGTAAAAAATGCACTGTGATGATGTGGCACTGTGCAATTGTGTTCACATGCAGAGTGCAAAATGTGCCTGGCAGGAGGTAACTGTGTCTAACTGGAAGTGATCTGGTTAAGTTAGAATAATTGGACCTTAACCTGTGGTTAGGTTAACTGAGGTCAATTGACTCAACCTAGTTGGGTCAAGTTAGGTTAACTTGATTGGACCTTGACTCAACCCAAGATGGGTGGCCAGGTTAGGTTAACCCTAGTCAAGTTAACTAGGTATGGTTAACTGACTTGAGTTAATGCTTGTCAGGTCCATGTATTGTGCATGGGCTTAGATTGAGCAAAAAAATTTGATGAACGGGTACTGTGAAAACAGAACGATGATGTAGAAGGATGGCAATGGGTTGAGAGTGATCGTCGGGAGTGGCTCGTCGCGTTTTGGATCGCTATGCAATGGAGTCGGTGGTGAAGAAGTCCATTGGCTAGCATGAGCTATGGCATTCATCGGTGCTGCTAAGGCTGAGGCTCCACTCGACTGTGGCGATTACAACTTGGCCCAAAGGCGCTGGGTTGGTCTGGCGAGGCATAGGCAGAGGAGCGCTTGGCTATTGTTAGCGTTGTCATTGTAGAAGTTCTAGTTAGAGGAGGTTGACAGCAAGGAGGCATCGGCTGCGTAGATGGTTGGGTGGCACTAAGGTTGAAGTCGAGGATGTAGCACAAGGCCAAGGAGCTAACGCCTGGTAAAGGAGGTCATGGGAGGCGGCCAAGTGGCTGGGCGCTTGGAGGTAGTCAGACGTTGAGACGGAGGAGTCGAGCAGTGCCAGTGGCTTTGGCGAGCGAGTTGGCATCATGGGAGGCTACGAGGAGCAGGACACTGCTTTTCTTGGCTCATATGTGAAGCATGCTTGTTAGCGTTGGGAATGGCGAGGACTCTTAGTGGTGTAGAGGCATGAGGTCGCTGGTTGCATCCGACTATGGAGGCCTCATGCTGGCTGGACGAGGGAACCGCTGTCGGAGCTCGTTGGAGGAGCTGACTACTGCACAAGTTGCACGCTGGTTGTACGATAGGAATGGTCAAGTGGTTGTCTGCTTAGAAGATGGCTCGTGGCAGTCGTTGCTCGCTCACTAGATGTTCTCTCAGTTTCTCTAACTCTCTCAATGACCTTTGGAAGGGAAGGAAGATGTTCTCTCAGATTCTCCTTATCTCTTTCTCACTCTCCCCTTTTTTTTCCCCCCCTTTCAAGGAATAATAGCTTTGGCAGAACTCTCCCTCAAAACTGAACTATCTCTCACTCTCTATCTCTCAACTATGAACGGAATCAACACTCTAAATCACTCTCTCATGGAAGAATGAAATGAAATAATCTCGCAATCACTCAAGAAGAATGAACGAACATTTCTAAAATGGACGAAACTTCTAACACTCATGAAAGTGGAAGAATGAATTCTCTCTCAAGGATCACAATGTCTCAGCGGAAGACAAGGATGCTCTAATACCATGAATGAATATGCGAAAAATAGGGGAGAAGAGTGGAGATGAGAAGAGAGGGCACAGATAGAAGGTGAACACCACAAATGACTAGCTGTACACTATATTATTTGTAAAGAATGAATATATACATCCCTTTTAGGGATAGGGTTAGGGTTCACAACTCTAGTGCCTTTTAGCACTCTTTATGTGTTAGTGCTATGCACATATGATATTACATGATGTTGAGATGTGTATCTTCAACAAGTGGCACTAGTGCCATTCTCTCCTCCCAAATGAGGATATAGAGAAGGCATTATTGGCATTCTCCATAACCTTATAGGGAGAATGAAACTAGTGCCATTCCCCAAGAGGAAAATGGCATCAATGTCATTCTCTCTAGAGGTGATAGAAAATGGTTGTACTTTATGATCCTTTCTTGGTTTCATATGCATTGGTGCTTACTATGTTGAACACATTCTAAAGAATGGAACTATTTCTATTATCCTCAACTTCCACAGGGATCAATGATGCATGGAAGGAGATGGAGACAACAAATGTAGAGGAGAACATACCACCCAAAATGGGGACAATCAATGATGAGATGGATACAAGAGGTGTACAACAAAACATAGCACCAAAAGTGGGGACAATTGCAAGGAACCTCACTAATCCTATACTTCTAGAAGAGAACATGGATGAACATAATGACTCAACGTTGGGAACAAGTCTAAATAATCTTATTGTTGTTGCGAACATGTATAAAAATGTAGCACCTGGCAGTTTGGAAGAGTCAAAAGCTAGCAACTTCGAGGCCAATCTGGATCTATATCCACATCCAATTTCTTTGGATATGCTAAAGATGACTATGATATTAGACTTAAATGGCTTGATATTGAGTCATTGCTTATTCAAGTCACCAATACACCCTTCTATTATGTGTGGCCACAATAGTTATATGGTTATTCGTCCTAGATGCATTGAGTTCCTAAAAATCTTGCTACAAAGGTTTAATGCAGGCATCTAGTCAACTGTAATGGAGCATAATGTCCTTGAGATGGTAGGAAAGCTACAAAAATATGCAAGGGAGAGTCTCCCTTTCTTTGTGATATGGTCTCAGCAAGGATGCTACACTTATAGCAAGTTAAGGATAAATAGGCCCGACAAGGTTGGTGTTGAAGCAATGTTCAAACCCTTAGCAAAAACGTCAAAGGCATTTGGATGTGATGCTAGAAGGACAATTCTTTTTTATGACTCTCCATACAAGGCTTGTGTCACTCCTCCATCAAATTGCATATTTCCTTCTATGTTTGATGTGAAAGACAAGGAGGATAACATTCTACTAGGAGAGTTGATGCCTTATTTATTGTATACAACTCAATGAAGCTAATGATGTGCATAACATGATTGAGACAAATCGGTATGGACTATTGCCTATGGTGGAGGGGCATAAAGATTTCAACCTCATTTAAAAAGTTATTGATGAATGGAGAGAGAGAAATCATGAATGGTCAAGAATGGAATACAAAATAGGAAAGCTTCCTCCTACAGACCAACTAAGAGAGAAGACTATACATGATTATACAAAAGTGAAGGGTGCATCCCTTAGGCCAATCCATGCCGATGATGGCTAGGTGCCTAAACTTAATGCATCACAAATAGTACTATTAAGGGATGCTTCACATCTCTCTAGAATGAATGCCATGCAAGCTTCTCAATTGGCTATAGACCTAGGGTACAAAGGTTGCTATATCAAGAAACACATTGCTAAGGCCTACATAACCCGACTACAAAATGCGTATTTTCCATGAAGGTACAGATGTCAAATTGTTCTTTGTTTTTATCTCAAGTGAGTATAACTATTTTTGGAGTTAATTGGACTTTTCTTTTGTGATGTAGAGAGATATATGTTCAAATCATGCTTGAGTAGATACATAGCAAAATGTGACCTTAGAACACCAAATTTTCCTATCCCTATCAACAAAGTGTTTCGGATCAAAAGTGTGGCTTTCGAGGTGCATGAGTCAACCATTACAGGTACTAGCCTAGGCTTATATGTGCATAATCCCCTAAAGAGAGGGAGTACTATTCTCCATTATTGACGTGACAAGTACTCATACAGAGATTGGAAAGAATTATGTAGAGTTCATCATCCAGGGCTAAAGAAGTACTCCATCCAAGAGGACCCTACTGTCCCTATGAAGGATATGGTGTACATTGTTGGTGATGTTTGATATAGCAATGTGGTAGGGTTTATCAATAGTAATAGAAATACCAATGCAAAGCCAAACGCTTGTTATGTATTTTCCTTGGATATTCCACCTTGGTCTGACTCCAAGATGGAAATAGATATTGTAGAATATGGTCATATTTGTGTTGAATTGATAGATGATATACATGTAGGAGAGGAGCTATTTGTAGGCTATGTTATGATTGAAGACATTGTATTTCTTTATGCATTCATTACTAATGGGAATTATTACTTTCTTACCAACTGTGTAATTTGATACCTAATTGTTGTGTGTGAATAATATCTAAACATGTTCAAGGCAATGTTACATTTTCCATAACCCCTTGGGAAGAATGTCTCTTGATAGAGCTTCAATGGCTCTAGTACCCTTCTCCCAATGGATTATGGAAGAGTGACACTAGTGCCATTCTTCCTAAGGGGAATAGAAATGTAGAGTTTCTCTAGAATGATGGTTGATTTCATAGTTTTCATAGAGAGAGAGAACGAGAGAGAGAGCGAGAGAGAGAGAGAGAGAGAGAGAGAGAGAGAGAGAGAGAGAGAGAGCGAGAGAGAGAGAGAGAGAGAGAGAGAGAGAGAGAGAGAGAGAGAGAGAGAGAGAGAGCGCTCTATGCATGTACCTTGACATCAAAAGTTTTGGCCGTAAGGTTAAAAAATTTCCACAACCTTTTGACCAAAAATGCTATCCTTGCATGTTTGCATCAAGAGTTTTGGCCTTCTGGCCAAAACATTTTCACAACCTGTTGGTCAAAAACTCTGAGGCCACAAGGCCAAAAGGATGTTTGTCCAAAACTTTTGACCAGACATAGAGTTTTTGGCCAAAAAGTTGTGGACAGGTTTTGGCCACAAGGCCAAAACTCTTGATGCAAAGCCATATGGTCAAAATGTTTTGGCCACCATAAGGTCAAATCTTTTTGAACAAGAAAGACGTCTCATAAGTTTAGGGGGGAAACTAAACCTAGGTGGGAATTTCAAAATTTATACTTCGATTCTTTTTAAATTTAAAATTTGAATCCACTAAGCGGGATTTTCAGTTGCCTTTCACATGATTTCAGTTTGAAATGTGAACTTCAATTTGAATTTAAATTGGGAGGGGGAGAGAGAGAGAGAGGAGAGAGAGAGAGAGAGAGAGAGAGTGAGCAAGAGAGAGCATGTTAATGAGGGGGGATGGAGAGAGTGCTTCAATTAGGGAGGGAGAGGGAGTGAGAGCAAGAGAAATGAGATTGAGAGGAAGAGATTGAATGACAGAGAGCGAGAGAAATGGGAGGGAGAGATTGAAGAGAGAAATGAGAGAGAGAGGGAGAGAAACGAGAGAGAGAGAGGGAGAGAGAGCGACCACGAGAGATTGAATTAGAGGGAGAGAAACAAGAGAGAGGGGGGGAGATTTATGAGAGAAACGACAAAGAGAGGGAGAGATTGAAACAAACCTGGCTCAGTGGTAGATGGGAAAAACTTTTCTAAAATAACACCGATGGATACAGATAGCTGTGACAGATGCAGACAACACGGATAGATTCGTAGCATAGACAGATTCACAACATAAACACAAATTTTGCTTCCTAATGAGAAATCCACGTGACATGTAAAGTTGTCCTTTTACAATGAAGCTAGTTAGTCTAAATATTGAAAATGTACGATAAATGTTTGTCATTGCCACTCATCAACTACATATCTTGCATTCCTCCTCCTCCTATAGATTTCTCATGTTTCTCCTTGCTTGGTCAAGTTTAAGAGTTAATACAATGTGATTGCAAATATGGTTATCAATTATACCTTTGAGTTTTGTAAATGGTGTTTATGAACACCAACAATCATTATGACATCATGGCAGGTATGGGAGATTCTCCTTGGCTTTAGAGATCTAGAAATGCAAGTCTAAAAAATATTAAGGTGTTTGTAAACACCACTAAGGTTTATGATATCAATCTCACTCAATCCAAAGCTCTTGAAATGCAAGTCTCAATAATATAAAAGCTAGTAAGGTGTTCATAAACACCATTAAGTTCAAATATATGAGTCTCACTCAATCCAAGATGTACATGAGAGGAGCTATTTGCAAACTATGAGTTTTGATTAAGGACATTGTGCTTCATTGTGTACTTTCATGCTTGATTGTTGCGTATATTGTTTGATTGGATAGTCTATGAACAATATCAAGGCTCATGGTAGAGCTTCAATGGCTCTAGTGCCATTTTCTCCATAGGATTATGGAGGAATGGTAATGGTTCCATTCTTCCCAAGAGTACTATAAAGTTTAAGAATGATGATTGATTTTATAGTTTCCAATCGTGCATCAAGTTGTCTTTGACAATGAAGCTTATTCAATTTAGTCTTAAGGGTTGTAGAGTACATAAGGAATGTTTGTCTCTACCACATGATTTTATGCCAATTACAAATCTTGCATCCCCCCTCCTATACATTTGCAATGTTTGACCTCCATTAGTCAAGTTTAGGATTCAATGTAGTGTGATTGACTTATCAATTGCACTATTGATATTTAATAGATGGTTTTATGAGAACCATATGAACACCATAAAGAATCGCAACATGAATCATATGGCAAGTATGGGAGATTCTGTACAGCTTTGGAGGTTCTCAAACGAGAATGCTAACAACAAATTGAGTCTCAACATTAACAAAAATTCAAAAGAGCTATTATTAAGGTGTTTCTAAATGCCACTACAGCTCACAAGATGATTCTCACTCAAATGCGTTTGGAAATTTATTCTTTTGTTGATGATAATGTAGTTTATACACTGATATTCCATTTATTGTTTGAGAATGTAGTTCATATTTCATACTTTTGTGAATGAGAATGTAGTCTATTCTACCTATTTCTTTTGTTATTTCATGGAGAAAGGCTATAATTTCTCCCAAAACTGCCATTCTAGGAATTGGGATTTTCTCGGATTATCTAATATGGTCTTTTAGAATTTTAACCCTTCTCCAGCACACTAGCTTTACACACCCTATTTTGGTGATGCCAAATTTTAATGGGTATTTTATCTTGGAAAACGACAATGATATATCACACCTCCCCCTATACATGATTGTAGTAAATTTTAGGGAATGGTGTTATATCATACAGGAGTCATCTTTCCTCTTGAAGAACCAACTTTGGAACTAACAAATCCTGACAACCTTTTGACCTAGCAATGTAGTCCAGATTCTTAGGCCAAAGATATTGGCTTGCTACAACTACAAGGGCGGCAAATCAAAGCCATCAAAACTTACAATTATTTAATCTATAATCATGTCATGCACTACCACCCAATCGGCATACTCACCTTGTATAATAGGGTATTAGAAGCCCTGCAAGCCATGTATGAGACATGCTTCTCCAATTTTGAAACCATTCATGTGGCATACCTTGACCTAATGTCAGAAGAAGAACAAGACACCCACTTAGCCATTTTTCAATCCAATCTAAATACTAACAATCCCAAGGATGCCCATGGGCCCCATTGTAAAAATGCACCTCCACCCGGTCATACCTACCTAGGTCACACACCACCATCCATTCCTCATCCATTCACTTACAACACTCACATCACTAGGAGGAGCAATATACATAGCTATAAACAAACATTATTGTGGCAAATCTGTAATGCAATAATCTCCAAGTAGGGATGTGCACAAATTTCGAGCAAAAACCCATGAGCAAAAAAGTCAGAGCAATCATTTTTGACACCAACCATGCTAGTATATTTCTCAAAGGAATATACAATTCTCTCTTGATTTCTCATTTATGGGACCATATACTTACTTATTTATCACTCTAACCCTCATTTTAGAGAACATCATCTATATATGAACAAATAATGAACACTTTAAAAACTCTTAAAAATCCCTCCCTACCATACTCCTTTTGAGGCTTATGGTAATTCATGGGATTTAGGAGAATTCCCTTAGCTTTAGGAATCCCATATTTGAAGTATTGAGAAGATCTCATGTAATAATATATACCATATTCCTTCAATGAGTAGGAAAGAGACATTGAGAATCCTCATACCTGAAGCCATTATAATCTATCATAAATTCATCGCTATTATATTATCAAATATGGAAAGGCAAAGGAAGAATTTTGAAAATATTCACAATTCTCCAAACTTATATACTTCTAAGGAAATGTGGGCCTTACTAAACCCTCCCTAACATATTAAGAATTAGGGAGAGGTTGTAACTCTCATATACATCTTGAAATTACCAATTTATCTCTTTTATACTTCTTGAAATTATATTTTTAAGACCACCATTGGAAACATCATGAAATTTTGAACATTTTTCCTTTTTACAGTTCCTCAGTGTGAGCTACGGAGCAAAAGTTATGACCCCTTTTCGTACGCCCTCCAAGGGTATTCCGTGAATGGAATATGGTTAGGGAAAGCTCTTCAAACCATATTCCTTTGGCTAAATACGCTTGGAGGGTCTATAAAAAAGAGAGAACTTTTTCTTAGCTCAACCTCAGAAGCTATAAAGAGGAGATTTGCTCAATATTTTATGATCTATCCAATGGTGAAAGAAGAAAAAAAGGATTTTTGAAAGTCATTAAATAAGTAAATACTTGGACATTATATAAAGGCATATTTATATCTATCTCTATTCATCAATATTTCATGTGTACTTACATATTCCTTGAACAATTTTAGAGTGTGGTGTTGCCTAAAAATGACTTGAGACTATATATTATGACCCGTCCCACCTTTTTCTCGCTCGCTAGGGGTTTTTGCTCAAAAAATGGAAACCCCCTCCAAGTAGTAGATGAGGCTCAATAACACGTGTAGTCATGGAGGAAGTTGGCACCTAAGCAATCCAATTAGTTGAATGATATTAACAATCTATTGAAACTCTTCAACAAAGGGTCCAAAATCTTGAGTAATAGGTCACCACAAAAAAACCCCTAAAGTAAGGACTCCAACAACAACTTTAAGAGGAGAAACATGGCAAGCCAAAGACGAGGAAACAATCAAGAAGATGACAGAGGAACTGTTGAGTTCAAGCATTATCATCGTGCATCTGAAAGTGAACAACAAGTCCAACTCCAACACATTTGACACTTGGACTTCATGGTGCACAGGTACTAGGAACAAATCCTTCATCTCCAATAAGCCCTTGAACAAGCTAAGTAGGCACCATGACTAGAACCAACCAAACATGTAGATGCAAGAAGCATATGACAAGCTCCTCGAGGCATCAATAAATCGGGCTACCCATGCTCTACAACCATGCATAGTAAAAACCCCTCTCCACTACCACTATATCACTACTATCACTACCATTTCCATTCAAGATCACTTAAACTTAGCTAATCCACTTCACCCTTAGCATATTAACCCTTTTCCATATGCACACTAACTTTACACACCCTATTTTGGCAATGCCATTTTTTAATGGGGACTTTGTCCTTGAAAATAACAATGATATATCACAGCTCCCCCTATAACCCATTGTACTATATTTTAGGGGATGGTGCTATATCATACAAGAGTCATCTTTCCTCCTCAAGAACCAACTTTCAAACAACAAAGAATGATGACCCTTGAACATTGCACTGTAGTCCAGATTCCTAGGACAAAGGTCTTGGCTAGCTACAAGAACCAACTTTCAAACCAACAAAGACTAATGACCTTTGGACCTTGCACTATAGTCCAGATTTTTAGGCCAAAGGTCTTGGCTAGCTACAAGTGCAAGGGTGGAAAGACTAGGCCATCAAAGCTTACAATTATTTAATCTATAATAATGTCATGCATTAACACCCGATTGGCATAATCACCTTGTACAATAGAGTGTTAGAGACCCTGCAAACCATGCATGAGATAGGCTTCTCCAATTTTGAAATAGTTCATGTGGCATACCTCGACCTAATGCTAGAGGAAGAAGAGGACACCCACTTAGAAATTTCTCAATCCAATTGAAATGCTAACAATCCTAAGGATGCCCATTGGTCCCATTGTAAAAATGCACCTCTACCCGGTCATACATACCTATGTCATGCACCACCATCCATTCACTCACAACACAACATTGGGAGGAACAAAATACACAACTCCAAAGAAACATTATTGTGGCAGATCTGCAACACGATAATCTAGTAGTTGAGGCTCAACAACAATGCATGTACTCGTGGAGGAAGTTGGCAACTAAGCAATCAAATCAGTCAAACAATATAAAAAATCTACTAAAAAGATTTAGCAAAGGGTCCAACATCTTGAGTAAGAGATCACCACAAAAAAAACCCTAAACCAAGGACTCCAACAACAGCTCAAATGGGAGAAAGATGGCAAGCATTAAAAAAAAAGAAGATGATAGAGGAACTATTGAGTTCAAGCATTATGATCATGCATTTGAAAGTGAGCAACAAGCCCGACTCCAACACATTTAACACCTGGACTCCATGGTGCATGGGTGCTAGGAACAAATCCTTCATCTCCAACAAGACTTGGTGGACCAAGTTCAATAGGCACCATGATTGGAACAACAACTAAACATGCAGATGCAAGAAGCATATGACAAGCTCCTCAAGGAATCAATAAATTTGGCTACCCATGCTCTATAACCATGCATGGTAGACACCCCCCTCCACTACCACTATAGCACTATCAATTCCATCTACATTCAAGATCACCGTAGACTTAACTAAGCCACTTCACCCTTAGCACTTTAAACCTTCTCCATAGGCACACTAACTTTACACACCCTATTTTGGTGGTCATTTGTTAATGGGGATTTTGTCTTGGAAAACAATGATGATATATCACACCTCCCCCCACACCCCATTGTACCAAAATCTAGGGGATGGTGCTATATCACACGAGTCACCTTTCCTATCGAGGAACCAACTTTGGAGCTAACAAAGTTTGATGAGCTTTTGACCTAGCACTGTAGTCTAGATCAGGTCTTTCCTAGCTACAAGTGCAAGGGAAGCAAGACTAGGCTAGCAAAACTTACAATGATTTAATCCATAATAATGTCATGCACTACCACCCCATCGGCATACTCACCTTGTATAATAGGGTGTTAGAAGCAATGCATGCCAAGAATGAGGCAATCTTCTCCAATTTTTAAACTATTCATGTGGCATACTCCGACCTAATGTCAGAAGAAGAATAGGACACCCGCTTAGCCATTTTTCAATCCAATCTAAATACTAACAATCCTGTGCATTGGCCCTATTGTAAAAACAAACCTCCACCCGGTCATACTTACCTAGGTCACACACCACCATCCATTCACTCACAACACATATAGCACTAGGAGGAACAAAATACACAGCTCCAAAGAAACATTATTGTGGCAAATCTAGAATGCGACAATGTTGAGGCTCAACAATAAAACGTGTAGTCATGGAGGAAGTTGGCACCCAAACAATTGCATCAGTTGAATGATATCAACAATATGATGAAAATCTTTAGCAAAGGGTCCAACATATTGAGTAAGAGCTCTCCACAAGAAAACATCTAAACCAAGGACTTGAACAACAACTCTAATAGGCAAAAGATGGCAAGACAAAGTCGAGGAAAAAATCAAGAAGATGACAAAGGAACTGTTGAGTTCAAGCATTATCATATAGGAGCCATCTTTCCTCTTGAAGAACCAACTTTGAAACTAACAAAGCCTGATGACCTTTGGACCTAGAATGGCAGTCTATTTTTCCTAGGCCAAAGGTCTTGCCTAGCTACAAGTCTTAGGGCACAAAGGCTAGGCCATAAAAACTTACAATTACTTAATCTATAATAATGTCATGCACTACCACCCAATCGGCATATCACCTTGTATAAAAATGTGTTAGAAGCCCTGCAAGCCATCTTTGAGAGACAAGATTCTCCAATTTTGAAACTATTCATGTGGCATACCCCAACCTAATTTTAGAAGAACAATAGGACACCCACTTAGCCATTTTTTAGTCAAATTTAAATACTAACAATACCAAGGATGCCCATTGGTCCCATTGTAGAAACACACCTCCACCCAATCATACTTACCTAGGTCACACACCACCATCCATTCATTCACAACACACACAGCACTAGGAGGAATAAAATGCATAGCTCTAAAGAAACATTACTGTGGCAAATCTACAATGTGACAATCTCCAAGTAGTAGTTGAGGCTCAACAACACAATAGTAGTTGAGGCTCAACAACAACACATGTAGACATGGAGAAGTTAGCACCCAAGCAATCGAATCAGTTGAACGATATCAATAATTTACTTAAAATATTCAGCAAAGGGTCCAACATCTTGTGTAAGAGATCACCACAAAAACCCCCCTAAACCAAGGACTCCAACAACAGCTCCAACAAGAGAAAGATGGTAGGCCAAAGCCAAGGAAAAAATCAAGAAGATGACAGAGGAACTTTTGAGTTCAAGAATTATGATCATGCATCTGAAAGTGAACAACAAGACCAACTCCACAATGCATTTGTCACCTAGACTCCAAGGTGCATGGGTGCCAAGAATAACAAGACCTGGAAAAAGCTCAATAGGCACCATGAGTGGAACCACAACTAGACATGCAGATGTAAGAAGTGTATGACAAGTGCCTCAAGGCATCAATAAATCTGGCTACCCATGCTCTACAACAATGCATAGTAGAAACTGTCCTCCACTACCACTATACCACTATCACTTCCATCTCTATTGAAGAGCATTTTAGCTCTTCTCTGTAGGCACACTAACTTTACACACCCTATTTTGACAATGTCATTTTTTAATGGGGATTTGGTCTTGTAAAATGACAATGATATATCACACCTCCCCCTACAACCCATTGTACTAAATTTTAGGGGATGGAGCTATATCATATAGGAGTCATCTTTCCTCTTAAAGAACCAACTTTGGGACTAACAAAGGTTGATGACCTTTTGACCTAGCACTCTAGTCTAGATTCCTAGGCCAAAGGTCTTAGCTATCTACAAGTGCAAGGGTGCAAGACTAGACCATCAAACCTTACAATTATTTAATCTATAATAATGTCATGCACTGCCACCCAATTAGCATACTCACCTTGTATAATAGGGTGTTAGAAGTCTACAAGCCATGTATGAGATAGGCTTCTCCAATTTTGAAACTAATCATGTGGCATACTCTGACCTTATGTCGAAAGAAGAAGACAACACCCACTTAGCCATTTTCTAGTCCAATCTAAATATTAACAATTCTAAGGATGCCCATTTGCCCCATTGTAAAAATGCACCAACACACGGTCATACTAACCTAGGTCACACACCACCATCCATTCACTCACAACACACATAGCATTGGGAGGAAAAAAATATGTAGCTCCGAAGAAACATTATTGTGGCAAATCTGCAATGCAACAATTTCCAAGTAGTAGTTGAGGCTCAACAGTAATGCATGTAGTCGTGGAGGAAGTTGGCACCAAAGCAATTGAATCAATTGAATGATATCAACAATATGATAAAAAGATTCAAGAAAGGGTCCAACATATTGAGTAAGATCTCACCACACAAAAAACCTTAAACCAAGGACTCCAACACCAGCTCCAAGGAGAAAGATGGCAGGCCAAAGCTGAGGAAAAAATCAAGGAGATGACAGAGGAACTGTTGAGTTCAAGCATTATCATCATGCATCTGAAAGTGAACACCAAGACCAACTCCAATGCATTTGACACCTAGACTACATGGTGCATGGGTTCCAGGAACAAATCCTTCATGTCCAATAAGACCTGGAACAAGCTCAATGGGCAACATGACTAGAACCACAACTAGACATGTAGATGCAAGAAGCATATGACAAGCTCCTCAAGGCATCCATAAATCTGGCTACCCATTCTCTACAACCATGCATAGTAGAAACCCCCCTCAATTACCACTATACCACTATCACTTCCATCTCCATTCAAGAGCACTTAGACTTAACTAATCCACTTCACCCTTACCATTTTAACCCTTCTCCATAGGCACACTAACTTTACACACCCTATTTTGGTGATGCCATTTTTTAATGGGGATTTTGTCTTGGAAAACGACAATGCTATATCACACTTGTGCATCCCATTGCACTAAATTTTAGGCATGCTGCTATATAATACAAAGGTCATCTTTCTTCCTAAAGAACCAATTTTGGAACTAACAAAGCTTGATGACCTTTTGACCCAGTACTTTAGTCCAGATTCCTAAGCTGAAGGTCTTGGCTAGCTACAAGTGCAAGGGAAGAAAGACTAGGCCATCAAACCTTACAATTATTTAATCTATAATAATGTTATGCACTACCACCCAATCAGCATAGTCACCTTGTATGATAGGGTGTTAGAAGCTTTGCAAGCCATGTATGAGATAGGCTTCTCCAATTTTGGAACTATTCATGTGGCATACCTCGACCTAATGTCGGAGGAGAACACATTCTCTCTATCTAACTTCTGGCACTTGAGCTTCCCTCAGGTTGTAAGCACACCTAGGTTTACAGCAATTCTATACACAAAGGTCCGTGAAAAGAATTCAAATCTGATAAGACAAATAGAAACCTAGGATAAACAGATATGGAGAAGGTTCTTCTCTTTTACCTAGTATCCAAAAGGTTAGTCTTACCAAAATGTACAAAAGAATGCATTTTGTAAGCTTGGTCTGATCCCAACAACATAGATTGCATTCTTTTGCAAATTTTTCTCTATCTATTTTTTGGCACTTGAGCTTCCCTCAATTTGCTTGCTAAACAACAAATCTGTGCCAAAAGGTCCCTGAGAAAAAAATTCAAGACTGTTACAAGAAAAAAAGAAACCTAGGACTAGACAAATATGGAAAAGGTTCTCATAGCCTCCTTACTTTGGAAAAATTCAAAACTGACAGGAAGCATAGAAGCATAGGACAAAATAGATCTCAAAAAGTAAGCATACAAACTTGGGTTTGCAAGAACTCTGTGCACATGGCTACCTGGAAGCAAAGAAAGATAGAACCTATCAACATATATGAAAAAGGTGACTAAGGCCCCGTCTCTCTCTCTCTCTCTCTCTCTCTCTCTCCTAACTATAGAAACTTCTAAATATAGCAACTACTAAATATAGCACTGCTACTTTAACTACCACACTCTTCAACTACTACATATATTACTACTTCATCTCTTACTCCCTCTAGCACTGCTACACTCCACCTCCACACGCTCCTGCACTACCTGATCTTCTAGGGCCAACCACATACACTGCTACTTCAACTTCTACTCCCTCTTGCATTGCTACACTCCACCACTCCTGCAATACCTGCTTTTCTAGGAAACCTCCACCTCCACACCCTCTTGCACTACCTGACATTCTAGGGCCATTGTCTCTACTAGAAGGGCCAACAGCTAGCAGACCACCACCAGCACTATCCAACAAAGATCTCCCTGTATTAACAAGTCTCTCTCTCTCTCTCTCTCTCTCTCTCCTTTAGAAAATTTGTAAAGAGAAAAATGTACAAAAGAATGAATTTGCAAGATTGGGATCAACCCAACCAAGCAAATCGCATTCTTTTGCACATTTTTTTGTAGGCTTGCACTCTTCTAAAAACTCATACACTACCTGATCTTGTAGGAAACCTCCACCTCCACAAGCCCCTCAAATACCTCATACTCTAGGGCCACCTACTCTACCAAAAGGGCTATTGTCAATAAATTGTATTAGGTTCCTCTCTCTCTCTCTCTCTCTCTCTCTCTCTTCCTTTGCCTAGATCCCCAAAACTTGCAAAGAGGAAAATGTGCAAAAGAATGCGATTTGCATGGTTGGGATCAACCCAACCTTGGAAATCGCATTCTTTTGCACATTTCTCTATATTCAGATTTTTGGCATTGGAGCATGCCAAAGCTTGCATGTATGGTAAAAAATATGTAGAATTGTAAACGTGTAAAAGAATACGATTTGAGAGGTTGGGACATGACCAACCTCTCAAATCGCATTCTTTTGCACATTTTGCATTCTACATATTTTTGAACTTTTATTAAGCCATTCAGACTGCATGTTAGAGAGAGAGAGAGGAAGAGATAAAGAGAGAGAGAGAGAGAGAGGCATCTTACCAGTTTTAAATCTTTTCATCGTCCTCTTGAGAGACTAGTATAGGAAGGGGGCAGAATTGCAAAGAGACTGGTACAAGTAGGTGGAAGAACTGGTAGGGGCCAATGGTTGTGAAATAGGTAGAACCGGTAGGGGCCAAGGGTGTGAAAATAGGTAGGGGGTGAGGAGATAGAAATAGGTCTCTAGGTGGCTAAGGGTGAGGTGCGGGCGGCATGGTTGAGATGCAAGAAATGATCAATGAGGTCGATGGAGATGGAAACATACTCAAGGTTGACGCAAAGAGACTTCGAGGCCAACTGTATGCTTGTGAGGGGAAGACGAGGCTAGCCATATGCTCTCATTAATGACACATGTGCTATCATTATTTGACACACATGTAATAATTATGACCACACATGCCACCTCTATCAACCTTCTCGCCACCATTATGTACATGTCCAGCCTCATATATTTCCATCTCTACTCATGTAGTACCCTCTACCATCTAGACAACCTCTAGCATGTGCACCACCCTATACCAACTAGACCACACTGTACCCTTTAGGTGCATCTCATCTCTCTCTCTCTCTCCTCTTTTCCTTTGCCTAGATTCCCAAAACTTGCAAATAGGAAAATGTGCAAAAGAATGCGATTTGCATGGTTGGGCTCATCCCAACCTTGCATATCGCATTCTTTTGCACATTTCTCTATATTAAGTTTTTTGGCACTAGAGAGTCCATAACTTTGCACTGCTTTTGCAAGACTACTACGCCTTGAAAGAACAAAAGCTGTTAGCATATTTTATTAGGTTCCTGGTACTTTTATAGAGCCTTTGGTCATCCAAATACTTTAAATGAGCTCTCTCTCTCTCTCTCTCTCTCTCTCTCTCTCTCCTCTTTTCCTTTGCCTAGATCCCCAAAACTTGCAAATAGGAAAATTTGCAGAAGAGTGTGATTTGCATGGTTGGGATCAACCCAAGCTTGCAAATTGCATTCTTTTGCACATTTCTATGTATACAAATTTCTAGCATTGGACTGTCCCAAAGTTTGCATGCAAGCATCAATTCCACCCTCAAAAGCAGTAAGGACACACATAAACAGGGCCAAAGAGAGAGAGAGAGAGAGAGAGAGAGAGAGAGAGAGAGAGAGAGACATCCAAGTAAAAAATATGTAGAATTGTAAACATGCAAAAGAATACGATTTGAGAGGTTGGACTATGCCCAAAGTTTCAAATCACATTGTTTTGCATGTTTTGCATTTTGCATATTTTTTTACCTTGTATTAAGCCATTCAAGATTACTTGCATAATAGAGAGAGAAAGAGAGAGAGAGAGAGAGAGAGAGAGAGAGAGAGAGAGAGAGAGGTGGGGGGGGGGAGCACACCTTTTTTAGATCTGGGTATTGTTCTCTTCAGAGACTGTAGAGCACAGGTAGGGGGGGTAGAGGTGTAGAAACAAGGGGCAGGGAGGTTGTGACACGTAATAGATAGGGTTGAGTGGTGGCGAGGAGTCGGATAAAGTCGGGGATAGTGCAAGGATTTAGATAAGCTCGAGAAATCTGAAGGCGAGGAATCCGAGGCCACTTGGCATCCCCTATGGACATAAGCAATGCAATTAATACCACACATGTTGCCATTATGGCACATGCCCCATCATAAGTCTCCCGTCTCCACCTCCACTCCCTCTTGCACTCCATTTCCACCTCCACTCTTGCATCTATGTAGCATATCCATCTACATGTCCACCTCCACTCCCTCTACATAGCATCTCCACTTATACCAGGCCTGTACCTCTACCATCTCCACCTATACCTCTTACACCTATACCTCTACCATCTCCACCTATGCTTCTTCCACCTACACCATTTGAACTTCCTCTATCTCTAGCAATACTCTCTAGGCCACCTCTTCCATCTGAACCTCCTCTACCTCTGGCCAGCACTACTCTCCAAGCTGCCTCTACCATCTAGGTGTTCATTTTTTGTGTTGTTCATTTTGCAGACCCATTTTAGTTCTTTAGCAAGGGCAAGGATAAAGAAGATTGGTAGAAAAAAGGAACAGGTTCCACGGATAGCAGAGGCTACAATAGCAAGACCTAAACACAAAGGGAGAAGGACACATAAAGTTGAACCACAGACTACCAATTTGAGAGTAAGTCATGCTAGGAAAGGAAATTCGATGCACCTTCTTGCAAGGAAGAAGAGATTCAAGAAGAAGGTTTTAGTGTTAAGGGAGATTAGGAAAGCTCAAAAGGCAATGGGATTTAGCATTCCTAGGGAACCCTTCCAGAGATTAGTAAAGGAGATTTGTGACAACTGGAGCCTCGGTTATATAGCGAAAGAATTGCTATTTGGACTCTTCAAACAGTTGTAAAAGATTTCTTTATAGAGTTCTTTCAAGACATGATGCTGGTTGTTGCTCATGCCCATAGGTTCACTGTCATGGTTAAGGACATGGATACCCTCAAATGAGTGAGGTACAGATATGACAAGCTCCTCAAAGCTATCAACTGGTCAGATATCAAGATGAGGGATATTTTTGCTAATCCCACTTGCTAGGAAAACAGTAACTGATGAGGTTAAGATACAAGAGGTGACACACACTAGAGACACAAGAACAAAGTCAGCTTATGAGGAATCAGTGAAGGAACAGAAGAGTGCTTCCTCCAATTCCCTCAACAATGAAATTGTGTCTCTAGAGTTGTAGATTTCAAGGAGGCTAAAAACCCTAGGGCCAAAGATTAGGATTGAGATCTCAGACATCAATGAAATCCATTGAGTTTATAAAGGATTATAAAGCGTAGAGTTGCAGAGTGCACAAATACAATAATCCTGGGAGTTCTCTAGTAGCTTTTGATTTCCTCTGGAGCATTTAAATTAACCATTTTTTTTATAAATATCATTCCTAACTAGAACAATGAATTTGCAGTATGTTCAAGGTACAATTGCATGAGTTTGCTCGATGAGTTGTGCATATTATGGACCTTGCAAACTCCTCAAAATTGAGAAATCCACGAGAACCATTTGAGCAGAGTGCAAAATGGTTCACTTTTTGTGATTTCTAGATACTTCAAGTGTTGATCCTACCCTACCACTCAAGGTAAGTGATTTCTCATTTATGCTACATAGTATCTTCAAGGTTTTATTTATCCCATGAAGTCTAATCTATGTATGTACATATCCTCTATTGTAGGGATCATTGGAGTTTGGCAGTACTTGATCTAACACAAAAACAATGCTTTCATTTCAACTCCTTGCAAGGGACTCATAAGAGATTAACATGTATGTGACCTCTATTGCCTACAAGAAGTATCTTGATTCTTAAAATTAGTAGAGGTTTTTTTTTTCTATCTTATAAGATCTTTGTCAATAGCGGTTCCTTGAAAAGATTCTTCGATGCATTGGATCATTGCCCCCCCAACGTCGATTTGTTAGATGCAGTTGATCCCTGCTTTTTGGAGGTAAGACTTAAATCTCTCTCTCTCTCTCTCTCTCTCTCTCTGAAAAACATGTAAAAACATTGTGCTTTCTTCATATCTATGTTATTGAGATAGTTCACATGTAAAAACATTGGTCCCTGTGATGATTTTGGATCATAATAGATGCTAAATTCTATTGTTAGTCATGTATGTATCAAGTTTGGAAATTGGACCCTCTTGTCTCATTAATACCAATGTTGAGAGAGAGAGAGAGAGAGAGAGAGAGAGAGAGAGCGAGAGAGAGAGAGAGAGAGAGAGAGAGAGAGAGAGAGAGAGAGAGAGAGAGAGAGAGAGAGAGAGAGAGAGAGAGAGAGAGAGAGAGAGTTGTCTCATTAATATGAAAACCTAGTTTAGTAGAAAATATAGAGATTTATATTTAGAAAGCATGTCCAATACAGAGACTATAACCAAAGAGTGCAAAAATATTGATCAATATATTAAAATTGACATTGTACAAATCTTAGTAGGAGATAAAAAATCATTGTACAATGGATGAGTCATTCCATTCTTTTTGATTGTCAGCTTGCATTCAAGGAGTGGTAATCTATCCCCCAATATTTAAAATTCATCCAAGGAAAGGTAGTCTCTCCCCAAGATTTGAAATGCATCCTAAAGACTCAGGACAAGAGTCTGGGTAATGAGCTTCCATCAAATAGTACCCCAAGATATCATCTTTTGCCTCAGGAGTAGCCTATAGAGCATGTGCAGATTGTGTTAGAGAATAAGCATCTTTTTTCAATTTAATAGTGCAATAGATACATTCATTAAAATCATTGGTCTTGTTGACCTGTAATTATGAATTTTGATTTATCTCAATAATACTAGTGGGGATGTCTTTGCATCGAATCGTATTTTGTCTCCTTCGCAGTACCTATTTAGATTAAGCAACTCAGTAGTAATAAGTAATCAAGTATAAATATTAAATTAATTGAAAGGCACAAGTTTACCTTCTTGTTGTTGAGGATGAATGCAAATCCTTCTAAAAGCGTACCCTCTATCTCCATATAAATGTCGTGGTGCAATTGGGTGAGTGTATGGAATTGTCTAAGTGATATGATACTCAACAAGTTTCCATTCTTATTAACTGTAATGTCAATTGATTCATTCTCAAGACCAAACAAGTTTAGAACGCGCATGTGCGACCCCCCCTTCTCTCCCCTCCTTGCGCGCATGCGCCCCCCGTGCTCTCCTCTCCTTGTGCATGCGTGCCCCCCTCCCCAACCTTCTCCCCTAATTGTGCAACCCCCCCTCTCCCCTCGTTGAGTGCATGCGTGACCCTCACCCCCCATCTCCCCTCATTGCATGGATGTGCACCCTCCCCCCCCTCTTGCACGCATGCCCCCCCCTCCCTCCGCCCCCCTCTCCCCCTCTTGCATGCATGCCCCCCCCTCCCCCTCTTGTGCGCATGCCCCCTTGCCCCTTCTCATCCCCCCCCCTCTCCCCCTCTTGCGTGCATGCCCCCCCATAGCTCTTCTCATCCCCTTCCTCTTCCCCTCTTGCGCACATGCCCCCCCCTCCTCCCTCCTCCCCCCCCTCCCCCTCTTGTACGCATGTCCCTCCGCCCCTTCTCGTCCCCCCCTCCCCCTCTTGCGCGCATCCCCCCCGCCCCTGCTCATCCCCCCCCTCCCTCTCCCCCTCTTGTGTACATCCCCCCCCCCCCCCTTCTCATCCCCGCCCCCTTCCTCTCCCCCTCTTGCGCGCATGCCCCCCCCCCTCCCCCCCCGCCCCTTCTCATCCCCCCCCCTCCCTCTCCCCCTCTTGCGCGCATGGCCCCCCCCTTTCCCCCTCCCTCCCTCACCCCCCCCGGCCCCTTCTCATCCCCCCCCTCCCTCTCCCCCTCTTGCATGCATGCCCCCCCCCCTCCCTCTCCCCCTCTTGTGCGCATGCCCCCCCTCCCTCCCTCTCCCCCTCTTGCATGCATGCCCCCCCCCCCCCTCCCTCTCCCCCTCTTGTGCGCATGCCCCCCCCCCCCCTCTCCCCCTCCCTCTCCCCCCCGCCACCGACTATGCGATCTTCTTCAACCCCGCATCATTTGACAAAGATCATAGCTCTACTACATCATACCTCACATATTGCTATCAGTTCTTTTGGGTTGATGACACTATTGTATGTTGCAACCTACCAGATTTCTTCTTCATAGCTACATCGACTAGCTTCACATCCGAATGCCTCTTCCATAGAGCAGCTGCACAGTCCATGACTTCTGACATGGTCACCTTTGACATGTTCATCACGTAGCCACATATGCAATCATACACACAGTCATCTTTTGATCAACTAGTTTTTGATCCAAGTGGCCTTTACTTCATGCATATTTCCTTCCTGTTCCCTTCAGCCTAGGTTCAGGGTTTTATTCCCAAAGGTAAAGGATGACGTACAACTTAAGAGGGGGAAATGCTCATTATGTAGAGATTTAAGTCATACTCATTGTACATGCTTCTGCTACATAGTCATTGTGCTCTCGCATGCACATACTACTCTGATTCCTTTTAATTCAAGTAGAGGATATTGAGTCTATACCCAAAGCATCACAGCCTCCAGAGAAAGTAGAGATTCAGTCTACACCCCTTGTGGAGCATGTAGCTCTTGAATACAACTATACTTCATGTTTCCATGATGTTAATCTCATGTGATCTTATTAAATTATATGAAATGTGTCATGATGTTGTTTCTTAATTATATTAAATATATGAATGCATGAGGAGCATGTGCTCATGATGTTTATTCGATGTGTATTGTTTAATTATATGAATGTCTTATGATGTGGTTTTTTAATTATTAATTAAATTTCTCATAATAAGGGAGTGATAATTATGTCAATCATAATACCACACTTTACCACCTTGAGTATGCACTAAGGGGAGGTGATGGACTGCTCTTTTGTAACTCACATCTACCACCTTGCAATAACCAAAACATGATGGCACCAAGGGGAGTTTTTTAGAGTTGTAATGCCATGATCACAAGAATAGAGGTGAGGTACGAGTAAAGGTATGAATAAAGAGCATGCTACCACATGGCCGAAGATGAGGTATGAGTAAAGGCATGAAGTGAAAGCATGCTATCACATGGCAAGGAGGATTTCTCACACATGTAAAAAAGAAATGCAAGTATCCTCACCTATAAAAGGGAGGTCACTCATGGAATAACATATGCGAGATTTCAAGTCTCTCTATATGTGCAAGTCTCAATCTTGTAATCTAATTGACCTTGATTCTATGCTTATTTAGCCTATCTCTTCATCATGTGTAGAATTAGGATTCATCCATCTTACATTAGCTTAGGCACACCATAGATCCTTAGGTACTCATGTTTTACGAACTTAAGTCGAGAAAGGAAAAGTAATCCAAGTTGAAAGAACAAATTATGCTCTTATGAAAAAAATCATGCAAATAGAAGAGCATGTATATTTTGAAGATGTAGTCTAATAGCCAAAATGGAAGAAAGAAATGAATGGAGAAATGGATGAATTTAAAAACAACACTTGGGAATTAGGTAATTTTCCACCAGGTTGAATGCAATTGCAAATGAATGGGTTTTACAAGGTTAAGTATAGTCCAGATGGTAGCATTGAGAGGCATAAAGTAAGACTTGTTGCGCAATAACCCCAAAACAAATGGGTTTACAAGGTTAAGTACAATCTAGATGGTAGCATTTAGAGATATAAAGTAGGACTTATTGCAAAAGGATTTGCACAAAAATATAGATAGAACTATGAAGTAACCTATGCTCTAGTAGCCAAAATGGATTTTATCAAATATTTGGTTTCATTGGCAACCATCAGTAAATGGAAACCACACATCAACTAGATTTCAAGAATGCATTTATTAATGATTTTGGGATGAAGAGGTTTATATGGAAGAACCTCATAGATATGTTGAAATTGGAAAATCAAATCAAGGATGCAAACTAAAGAAAAGTCTCTATGGATTAAAATGAGATACAAGAACTTGGTACAATAGAATTGACAAATATTTTGCTAATATTGTATTCAAAAAGTCTTATGCAGATCACACAATCTATTGTGGATGAGTTGATAGTCACAAGAGGTAATGGAAACTTCATCAACAAACTAAAAAGATATATTTTAAAATATTGAAATGAAAGATCTTGGATTCATGCATCATTGTCTTGGCATTGAATTCTAGAGAGATTCAAAAATTCATGAGTCAGTATTTTATGGAAACCCCCCTTTTCCTTTTCATCCCATTCCTACTTAATAACACCCCATCCCTTTCCTTCATATCCCCTTGCACTTCTTTTTCAATGGACAATCCATCTAGAATATATCAACTTTCTCTTTGAGTTCCAACTTAGAGAATATATCCAAGGGTGTGTCTAAGGGTGCACAACTATCAATGTACCCATCACAACTTTGAAAAGCAACTTAAAGCCAATATTTCTAAGGATGACTGATTTGGAATTTGACCCATCTGCTCCTCCTCCTTTGCACTATAGCCCCTCCCTTATGCTTTCTTCTTACTCTTTTCTAGGATGAACTCCATGGACTAGGTTAGGGTGTTATACCTCATCTTGGAGTTCTTTTAAAGTCTACTTCACTCAGTTTGATCCGCAGGAAGCTCCTCTCTACTCACCGTTCTGCTCTAGCCAGCCAAAGTTTGCTACTACTTTAGACAGGTTTCTACATAGACAAAGAATCAGCCATAACTTTGCAAGGTTTGCTTAGATCATTTCAAAGTAAAAAGGGAGTTATTATTTGAAAGATACCTATAATTTTCTCTTCTAGGTCAAAGTCAAAATTAACATCGTTTGTATGCAGTGAGAGTCACAAACAAAGGGAGGGTCATGGTGGTAGAATGTCATTTTTGAATGGGTGACAGGAAACTAGACAAGCAATCTTCATATGTTGTAGCAGTAGCTTCATCTTTGCCTAACAATAGGCTGAATGAAGTCATTCTTCTTCTTCAACAACAAGTTTTTCTTTTAAAAAAAGGAGAATAGTGAGTTGAAGGACAAGTTCCACAAGCTAGAGGAGATAGTAAAAGTGGCTGAGATTAAGCTAGAAAAGCCAACTCCCCACCCAATTTTAGATGAGGAAGCTAACTTCATTCAAATGGAAGAGATGCATGAGAAACTCAAGGGAGAGATCCAAGAGAAGCTCAAAGGAGAAGTGAAGAGCTCCTTAGATGTGATAAGGTGGGAGAGAGAGAGAGAGAGAGAGAGAGAGAGAGAGAGGAGTGTACAAGAGATAGCTACACTGTACACTATGTTGTATTGAACATAAACATGAATAAATACATGGGAACCCCTTAGGGTTAGGATTAGGGCTAGGGTTTGCCCCCCCTAGTGGCCTATGTAAATAGTGCAATTTACACTATCCTTAACACCCCCTCTTAAATTGCACTGGGTAAGTAGAGGGTGCATGTACAAGACCTTTTTGTGGATTTCATTTGGTGCATATGATAGCATCCAAAACTGATTCACTTTATTATAAGACATCCTATCCCTAATCACTTTATTTCAATATTTCAATGACTTCACTACTCCACTGTCCTTGTGAAAGCACTCCCTTTAAGGTGTCCTCAAGAGAATATTGCAAGACAAGCCCTCTTCGTATGTAATGTAGCCCTTAGTGCTGATCGAGTTCCTGCTCCAAGTTCCACCACATTGCTTCCAACACTGTATAAAGTCACCATGAAGTATAAAACTAGGCAAGAAGCCTTCTCAAGACCTTCACAACAGAATACAATACAATTTCATCTTCAAAATAATTCCTTATAGTACGAACACAAAAACAATTACCCAACAATTAAATATCACTCTACCTCCTCTCCACATAGGTTTCTTGTCACTTTTTCTAGCTTTACATGAAATAAGCATATGATGTGTAAGAATAAGGGACTCTTCTTGAATGCCCAACTTCTTGGCCACAATTTTTCCATGTGCCATGTAAGTTGAAGTCCTCAAACCAACTCAATGACACAAATAAACATAAAACCCATTAACAACCTAGGTCACATCAATTACACATGCACAGAATCCATGGTTAGTCAGTGATCAAGAAAACATTCATAAAATGACACTAGGTTTTGTTGAGTGCATACCCCACAGAGTGACATGCTTATCATATTTCAATAATCATCATGGTGGACAAAAATTCTTGTTTTGATATCCAACTTGCCTTTCTTGAGAAGCTTTCAACCATACCTATACCCATGGGTGCACACATGATAACAATCCACCCGTCATCATCTAAGATTGTTGTTGCCACACCCAATGAGTAATGCACAAGATCCTTTCAGAGTTGATTCCACTCAGGCACACCATCAAATAAAATTCTTGGAACAAAGCTAGAGGAGGGAACGTCAAGCAAACAAAAATGTGCACTCCATGCACAAGGCTTTCCATTCCTATAGCCTTCTTTACTTTGTAGTTCCACAAAGTAGTTGCACATAAACTAAAATCCCTCTTTGTAATCTCCTTCAAGGATTTGTTTTCCAAGATTTATGTAATCATAGGACCATATTTTCACTTCTTTTGCTATGTATGCACCCTCTCTCTCTCTCTCTCTCTCTCTCTCTCTCTCTCTCTCTCTCTCTCTCTCTCTCTCTCTCTCTCTCTCTTAAACACACACACACACACACATGCACACCCACATGCACATGCACATGCACATGCACATGCACACGCATGCGCGTGCACACACACACTTTTTTTGGGTAATTCGAGTAGCTTATATTACAAAGTTAGGTAATACAAAGAGTCTCTCCAAAAGCAAAGAGTCTCCATCAAAAGCAAGAATAAACTATCTCCAAGCAAGTCCTGTCCAGGTCACCATCCTTACAGGCATCATAAATAGATTCTGAAGAACTCATAGGGCTGAGTGAACTGTTGTTACAAATATGCCAAATTATGTGCAATCCAAAAAGTCCAAAGAGCCCTATATCGAACCCAATGAAGGAGAAAGGAGTAAGATCGTACTGGAGTGGGACATTTGCCAAAAATCCAAAAAAGTCTCCCAAAGGTGGTATTTGGGAAACGAAAGCATAACATCTGAGAAATCCTCTAGATCAAAAGCCTAGAGCATGGATAGAACCATAGAAGATGTGGTACTGTCTCTGCTAGCACTGAACATCGAAGACAGGAGGCCTTGGTTGAAGAAATCTTCCATTTGACAAGAGTAACACCTACAGGCAGAGTACCTGTGATGCATCTCCAAAGGAAAAGCCTCTGCTTCATAGGAAGCTTAATTTTCCATAAGGCATGCATAGTCCTAGTCCCAAGCAAGTGGTTTTTGCATATGCCACAGATTATTAGCATAGTTATGTATCCAAGGCCTTGGCTACAGTAGCCTATAAGTAATAATGAATGTGAGTTTACATAAAGGCACAGGACCGAATGTTCAGCCCAGTAGGAGACAATGACCAATCCACCAACCTATCACCCTGTTAAAGAGGAGGAATAGGCAGAAAAGGTTGTAACATCTCCCTTATCTTTCACCAAATAGGCTTGTGATGCATGCCTAATCCATATGCTGACATAGCTTGGGGAAAAGTAAGGATGTGCCCCTGATCATCCACCACATCATGTATCTACATGATATCCATTTTGTACAAATTGTAGGCCTTAATAGGCTCTTGACATGCAAGTGAAGTATCAAAAACAACACTCTAATATAAACTTTCCTGACGAAGAGAGTTGGCCCTTGGATTGGGGGGGCCCATTTAATGCGGGAAAAAATCTGCTTCCAATCAAGGATCAGAGCAGTAGCAAAAGGACACCCTAGAATCTTCCCCATAAACTTGCCAAGGAGTACGTCCCATATGTCCACATCCCATTTACCATAAGCAGGTGTCATCATAGTCCTAGACATGTAAGCAAGCATCTGGGTCCATGGCTGTTCCTACTGTGAGAAGCTCAACAATACTGACATTTTATGAGACAAGGCATGTAGGTGCAAGTTGAGCACATTCAATCCACCACTCTTCAGAGGAGAACATACATATTCCATTTTTAGTAATCGGAGAGCCTTCGAGGAGGACTTGGTTTTCCAAAGCAACTCCATTGCTTGTGACATGTATGCTAATATCTCCTGAGAAGTCCAATGCAACAAAGGCAAAAAGAATTGAGCATAGGCCATGACAATAGATTGCACTATTTTGAGACGAACATGAAGTGGCCAAGTGGCTATTTTCCAATAGTGCAACTTATCATAAAGTTTGTCAAACACCCATTTAAGTTGTTGCTTTCTAGTAACCATCCATCTAATAGGATATCCCAGATGTCTGACCACTGCATGAGAATCCAAAATCTCACCTCGCCAAAGAATTGCATGCCAATCAGTTTTTTTAAGGGCTATCAATTTTGATTTCTCAAAATTGACATGTAGACCTACTGCCATTCCATACAGAGATAAAGAATCCATGAGAAGTTGTAGCTCTTGTTGATTTTTATGCAGCATGAAAAAAGAGTCATCTACATATGCCTGTGCTGCAAAAGTTTTTTGTCCTGGTAGCTGCAGTCCTTGCAATCTCCCCTGAGTAGTAAGATGATCCAAATAGAGGAGCAAAGGATGGGTGGCAATGGCATAAAGAAGAGCACTAAGGGGACATCCCTCTCTGACCGATCTGCCCAAATTCCATGGCTGAGATAAATGATTACCCAAAATGCCGTGAGCAGACGAATCAATGTATAGCCAATAAATTGCATGTACTACCTTGGGCCCAAAACCCACCTGTCATTGTCTGTGCAATAAAATCCCATTGAATAGTATCAAAAGCTTTTGCTATATCCACCTGTAGAATGAGGACATCTTGCTCTGTGTACTTGGTATACTCTATGGCTGTCGTAGCATTTGCAATGGTATCATAGATTTGCCTTTTGGGCACAAATCCATAGTGATGTGGATGCACACCGTCATGTAATATATTATGCAATCTGTGAACCAACATTTTGGAGATTAATTTATAAATGATAAGCATAAGAGTAATTGGCCTCCAATCTGTCAGATGTTTACACAAAAGCCTCTTAGGGATGAGCTTGACAATTCCATGCTTCCAAGAAGCACGCATACGCTGGCTATCCCAAGCTGCATTAATCATGGCAAGGAGCACATGTTTGAGATCATCCTAGAAAGCCAAATAAAATTCTACTGTAAGCCCATCCCATCCAAGAGATTTCCCTTTGCCAAGATGAAGCAATGCATCATGAAGTTCTTGAGCAAAAAATTGCTACTCCAGAGGAAGTGCATGGTCCATTGTCAAGATTGGCTGTACCTAGGTCCACACACACACACACACACCTTATAAACTACACACATGCACATGCACACAAACACGCACATGCACATGCACATGCACATGCACACACACACACACATGCACATGCACACACATACACATGCACACGCACACACACATGCACACGCACATGCACACACACACACACACCTTATAAATCTTCTTCATCTACCTTATATTATCTCTCTCGCTCATTTCATCCTCTTAAGTCTATCTTATGGTCAAGTGTGTGGTTAGAGGTATCCCAAAGGGACGTCCACTTTTGGCCTCTCTCTCTCTCTCTCTCTCTCTCTCTCTCTCTCTCTCTCTCTCTCTCTCTCGCTCTCTTGCTCCTTATCTTATCTTCTTCTATTGTGCACTCTGCACAACAAGCTTACCATGGATTTACAAAGTGCAGTTTTCACAAATGAAGCTCTCACAAGGAGTATTACTATCAGTGTACAAGAAAGCTTTTGCCACATATCTAAGTCTTTAATGGCCATGCATTTTTAGCTACAAAACGGTACAATAAAGCTTCATCAATATTTTGATTCATCTTCATATGGTTTGACAATTGAAGTTCCTTCATGTTGGTACATAGGGATTTTTAGGCAGACATTCTATTTGGGAGATACTTCACAATGACAAGATCATCCAATTCTAAGGTTGTCATTCTATTTGGGAGATACTTCACAATGACAAGATCATCCAATTCTAAGGTTGTCATTCAATCAATGATTAGCAAGAATTGTGAGGTTGTCATTCAATCAATGAGTAGCAAGAAATGACCATTTCATGTTGCTGTGATGAGGAGGATGATTTGGTTTTCCTTTTAGGACCTTCATCCTTGCAACCTACCCAGCATTTAGATGCAAGTGTGGTGAAACTCATCAGGCAATTATCCACATTAAAATGACATTATGACAAGATCTTGAAAGGGTTACAACTTATATTTTAGTTGCAGAGTTACCTTCTACATTTGATGGTGATGTTTTGTTTGAACTTCCATTTAAGACATTTGAAATATGGACAAGAGTCACATAATTAAAATATGATGGCCATGTTTGGATAGATCTCGAACAGATGCAATATCAACAAATAGTATTTCACAATGACAAGATCATCCAATTCTAAGGTTGTCATTCAATCAATGATTAGCAAGAATTGTGAGGTTGTCATACAATCAATGAGTAGCAAGAAATGACCATTTCATGTTGCTGTGATGAGGAGGATGATTTGGTTTTCCTTTTAGGGCCTTCACTTGAAACCTACCTAGCATTTAGATGCAAGTGTGGTGAAACTCATCAAGCAATTATCCACATTAAAATGACACTATGACAAGATCTTGAAAGGGTCATATCTTATATTTTAGTTGCAGAGTTGCCTTCTACATTTGATGGTGATGTTTTGTTTGAACTTCCATTTAAGACATTTGAAATACAGACAACAGTCACATAATTAAAGTATGATGGCCATGTTTGGATAGTTCTCGGACAAATGCAATATCAACAAATATACATTCCTTTGTTGGGGTGGTATGTCAAAAATATTGTGTAGGTCATCTGAAATGTTGCAATTTCTCATGTTCTTTTCTTGTTAGGAATGGAATTTTTAATCAAGAGAAATGTCAAGGATGGCTACCAAATCTTTGTTAAGCTGGCATGGACACAAAATCTATTGGAACAATTGTGTGCATACATTGTAAGATCCCTCCTATTTGTGAGGCTTCTTGTTCAAGTCTTGTCCATGTCAAATGGTTCTTTGTTTTCCAAATGAGAAAGTTGGCAGAAGATACACACATTGTATTATCCATTTGGGTAATCACTTGCATCCTGTTGGATAGGGTATAACCTGAAAGTCTATGAATATCATTCAAGCCTAAAAAATGATATTCAACAACAAGGACAAGAAATGATAGATGATGAATTCAATGACTTGATTGAGTCATTGTCTCCATTGAGTGAGAAAAACGGTAACTTACAATAATCTATTTGAATCTCTTATGTTCTCTTTTGTGTCATTAATTACTAACACACAATGCATTGGTGTTTTACAATATGTAAATTGATTCAAAAAAACAAAATAGAGTTCACAAACACTATAGATGGGATTGAGGGGATTTTGTACCTAAAAAGATATAGTGTGTACGAATTCATTTAGAGTGCAATCTTTCTTGGTCAAGTTGACTTCACCTCTTTTGAAAGATCATAGATGTTATGTCTTCAAGATGTCAACAAGAGGCCACCTAGGATCACGGTGGATTTGGTAAATAACATGTTCCAGGTGTAGATCTTGGAGAGTCTTGGGTCGTTTTTAACTTTGTGAAGAGGATGAAAGATGAGACAACCATGTCTTATCATGTATAGAATCCTTTCATTCACTAGATCCAAATAATTTATATATGTGCTTTCAAGGTTGAGGATACTTAACCCCAAGTCCTCTTTTGGGAGATGCTTAATCAAGTGATGTGAAGAAACATGGATGCAAAAGCCCAGTTTAAAGGATTTATGTCAAATGAGGACCAAGAAAATTGGTGGGTTGTAAGAACTATATTTAGTGGTAGTCTTGACAATGTTATGGAGTTTCGAGAATGTTGATGTTTTTCTTTTGGGAGAAGAGTCTTCATAAACATGCCAAATCTTGCATTTCTCCTCATCACCAAGAGTATTTTAGACAAATATGTAGACAATGGAAAGATTCACAAACAAGATATGCAACTAACATTGAAATGAACCATCTACAAGAGTGGTGGAGCTTAACTAGTCATGAAAATGAAAAGGAAATTACAAGTCTTGAAGCATGGTCAATGTGGTGGCATGCATGCATATCGTATTAGGGTCAATACATGATAGAGGTAATTTAGTTCAAAGTAGTTCTTTGGTATTTTTCTTCATTCACAAAATTGAGATTTCTTTGTAAGCTTCTTATTATTGTTGTTTTAATGTTACTTGCTTTCTTTGAAGGCTATGCAAAGTCACAATAAGCTTTGGGTGCCTTGTACCAACCTCTAGAATCCATACATGGAAGTTGGTTGGTAGCAACAACAAATGTAAAATATATTAGTGTTTATGATGCATGCATGAGTGACCTTTCCAATTCTATATTGCAAACATCTACATACACTTCATTCCTTGAGGGAAAACTTATTCGAAGGGGTCCTAATTTGTACATTCTTGAGAAAAGGGTAGCATCAGCTAGGCAAAAGAGTTATAGTGCAAAAGTGGTGGTTGACTTGATAAATGAGGTGGAAAATGGCATTGGTGCAAAAGAAAATTAAAGCTTTGATGATGGAGATAATGAGATGGTGCATACACGAAGGATAGAATCCATGCAAATCCCAATACCTCCAAATGATAGTCATAGGCCAAAATGTGGATACTCAAGTAAGAGAAGTTCATTTATACCATTCTAAGGATCCAGAGTGGGTGGAAACACTACAGCGTTCCCTAAAGAGATAGAGGAGGACACTTTCATTGTTACTAAAGATAACATTCATGAAATAGATTGGGCAGTTTGTCATACGCCGCCTAAGTGAAGTCAAGCTCGTTTTGTCAAGTATACCTTGGTAGGAAGGTGGGAAAATGAAATAAGCTCATCAATTCAAAAGGGAGTTCAAAAATTGGAATTCTTTCCCCATCCTTGTTCACCTGAATCAAGAAACCTCAAGGTATATGTGGTCAAATGGTATGGTATTTTGGGGACAATGTAGTTCATACATGGCAAGCCGCTTACATTATTGAAGGACAAATTCAACTAGCACCTAGCAATTGGAAAGTCACCTCTGGTACTTTTCTTCTCAAAGAATAAGTACATTCATTTATTGAAAACATATATACCACATTTACCTTTGTTATCTAGGATTATATAGGCAACTCTAAGTAAATAAGAGTCGTTTCAGACATTACTAAAGTTAAATGGAGACTAGACATGTATTCCTAAAAGAGATGATTACCTACTAGTTTGTTTATAAAATGACGCCATTTTGGAATAATTTGTGAGGGAATATTATAATATTTTTCATCTTAACACTTCAAACTTGCATTTCCATTCATGTGTGGATCATAGATAAAGATAGTACTAAAGTAGATTTCGAATTTCTAGCTACACGACTTCAAATTAAGGATTCTATAGCTTATTTGTTGAATATTTTTAATGTATGGTTGAGGTATCTAATGTTGCAAACTATTAGATAATTGTATAACATTATGAGGATACTAAGCAGCCTTGTAAATACCTTTATTTTTCCAATCAAACCCCATCCATTTCAAAATTCCTTCAAAATCATATTCATATCCATATAAATTGCCTTTTGACTTTGGATTCCCTTAGGAGGAAAAAGACAAGACTGTCTTTAAGGCTATGAATCCACTTGTCAAGAGTTTTCATCCTCACAAAGTCCTTCAATCTCACGAGGTCTTTTGATTCTCATGAAGTCTCCCAGGAGGCCTTTTGAGTCTTCATGGGTTACTTAAGTTCTTACAAGGTCCTCATGTGAGCTTTCTGAGATCCAGGGTGAAATTTAAGAGGGATGAAATGACATCCAACTGGTCATCAAAAGTGGCTTGGATTTAGATTAGCCCAAATAACTCATGATTATGTTCCAAGGGTTAGGAATGATAATAACTTGCAAAAAGTAGAGAAAAAAGGAAGTTTGAAGAGTTTATTGTCAATGGTTATGAGGATTTGATGCAAAATCTTGTAGCGGAGGTGGAGGTAGAGAAAATTATCATCAAGATGAAGAGGATAGTAGCAACACCAACATAAACTAGTAGCAAAATTCAAACAAGGAAAATAAATGAACTTCATCTCATAGAGTATCACTTCAACAAAGGTGTATCCCTTCAAATAGGTTTGCAAATATTCAGTGCAATTATTATTACAAGATTAGACAATATGAAAGTCATTACAAAATAAAATAGTGTAATTAAAAATTTTAGTACAACACTAAGAAATTTTAGAGGAAATTATCTTGGACATATTCACATTCAAAATCATTATGCAAATCAACAACAAGGTCAAAATTGTGATGAATATCACAATGGAAAGTATGGAAATAGAAGTAGATTAGTCATAAGTTCAAGAGAAGATTTGTCATCAAGGACAAAACAATGATGATGAAGTTCCATGGTTTATACACAATGCAACAAGTTTATTAAGAGAATGTATTTATCATCACAAGAACACAAATTATTATGAAATTCATGGTACAGACCTTACCCTATTTGAAATATATTTGCTTATGCTATGGTTAAAAAAGGGATAGTGTCTCTAAAACAAAGTCTTATGCTACTCTAAATGCAATAATGCCTAGTAGTAATCTTTGTACCATTATAATTTAGACTCCTACCAATTTAGATCCTGTTTTGACTATTGATGCCCATCATGGGTATGAAAAACCAATGTCACAGCCTCACATCTAGGATAAATGACCCAAGAATATTTGTTGTAAACATTAACGAGAGTGGGATAATATAATGAACCATTGTTACTTCTTGCTTGTGCATATTCCATGTAGCCTAAATGTATCAAATCTAGAAGAATTATTAATTTGTTTGTGCCTCTACCTAAATTGGCTGTGTACCAAAATAGTAAGGTATCCTTTCATGACACACCCTTGTTAATTACTAGCAACTTGACACTTTTAAATTGTCTCTTCTTCATTGCTAATATCCATGAAAATTACTCTATAGTACTCTTTCGTTATTTACAAGGTTTTTTTAACGGAGTTTAGGAACACATAGTATATTAATTACTTTTCTAACAACTTGGCATACTTTTAAATTGTCTCTTCTTAAATGCTAATATCCATGAAAATTACTCTATAGTACTCTTTCGTTATTTACAAGGTTTTTTTACGGAGTTTAGGAACACATAGTATATTAATTACTTTTCTAACAACTTGACATACTTTTAAATTGTCTCTTCTTTAATGCTAATATCCATGAAAATTACTCTGTAGTACTCTTTCATTATTTACAAGGTTTTTTTAGGAGTTTAGGAACACATAGTATATTAAATTCTATGGGCCCAAGAACTTTACCAAATCTTATCCTATATAATGTCATACCCATCGGTCATGCATGACGCATGGTGAGAATCGAGGAAATATGATTTCAAACCATAATTTGCACAATCATTAAACTAAGTATGTTTAAGTCCTACTCAAAGTATCATAGGATATCATTTGCATGGCTAGAAGCACATCGATGCATCTTTTCCAATGTTCAAGCATGATGCATGGTGAAAATCAAGGACATATGCTTTCCAAACCATGTAACTGATATCCAATGAGTTTCATACTTTTCGCAGGCCTTAAAATTTTATTTTAATGATTGTACAAAGTATGATACCCATTGATTATCATTTTCATGGCTAGAAGAATGCCAATGCATGTATTTGAACAGTCATGTATGATGCATGATGACAATCAAGGAAATACTCTTTCCAAACCATGAAAATAATATCTAATGGGTATCATAATTTGTACATGCCTTGAAATAAGTAATCTCAAGGCTTGTGCAAAGTTTCATACCCATCAGTTATCATTTTTATGGACTAGAAGCACACTAATACATGTTTTCCAATGGTCATGTGTGATGTATGGCGAAAATCAAGGAAATATGCTTTCCAAACCATAAAAATGATATACGATGGGTATGATTCTTTGCACATGCCTTAAAATGTAAGGCATTTGAAAAGTTTCATATCCATCGGATATCATTTGCAAGGCTAGAAGCACACCGATGCATCTTTTTCAATGCTCAAGCATGATGCATGGTGAAAATCAAGGAAATATGCTTTCCCAACCATGCAAAGGATATCCGATGGGTATAATCCTTTATAAAGGACTTAAACTAAGTATGTTTAAATCCTATTGAAAGTATCATACCCATCGGATATCATCTTCATGGCTAGATACACACTGATGCATGTTTTCCAATGGTCAGGCATGATGCACGGTAAAAATCATGGACATGTGCTTTCCAAACCATGTAAATGATATCTGATTGGTTTCATACTTTAAAAAAGACTTAAAATAATTTATTTTAATGATTGTACAAAGTATAATACCCATCAAATAGCATTTGCATGGCTAGAACCACACCGATGCATGTTTTTCAATGGTCATGCATGATGCATGGAAAAATAAAGGATATATGCTTTCCAAACCATGAAAATGATATCTGATGGATATATTGCTTTGCACAAGTCTTAAAATAAGTAGTTTCAAGGTCTGTGAAAAGTTTTATACCCATCATGTATCATTTTCTTAGTTAGAAGCACACCGATGCATGTTTTTCAACGATCATGTATGATGCATGGTGAAAATCAAGGAGATATGCATTCCAAACCATGAAAATGATATACGATGGGTATAATAATTTGCACACACCTTAAAATAAGAATGTTTAAGTGATTTTCAAAGTATCATACCCATCGTATATCATTTGCATTTCTAGAAGCACACCGATGCATGTTTTCCAATACTCAAGCATGATGCATGGTGAAAATCAAGGAAATATGCTTTCCAATTATACAAATGATATCCGATGGGTGTCATACCTTGCATAGGACTTAAAATTATGTTTTTTAAGTACTATATAAATTATAATTCCCATTATATATCATTTGCATGTCTAGAAGGCGGTGTATGTTTTTCAATGGTAATGCATGATGCATGGTGAAAATCAAGAAAATATGTTTTTCAATGGTAATGCATGATGCATGGTGAAAATCAAGAAAATATGTTTTCCAAACAATGCAAATGATATCCTATGGATATCACAGTTTGCAAATGCCTTAAACTCAGTAATTCCAAGGCTTTTGCAAATTGTCATAGTAATAGGATATCATTTGCATGGTTAGAAGCACACCAATGCATGTTTTTCAACGGTCATGCATGATGGATGGTGAAAATCAAGGAAATATGCTTTCCAAATCATGAAAATGATATTTGATGGGTATCATACTTTGCACAAACTTTAAACTAGGTAAGTTCAAGGAGTATGCAAAGTGTCATATCTATCAGGTACCATTTGCATGGTTAGAAGCACACCGATGCATGTTTTTCAACAGTTATGCATGATGCATGGTAAAAATCAAGGAAATATGTTTTCCAAACCATGCCCAATGGGTATCATACTTTGCATAGGACTCCAAGTAAGTAATTCCAAGTCCTATGCAAATTGAAAAAACCATTTAATGTAATTATGTGTTCTTTTTCCCTCTTTTTACCCTCTTTCCTTTCTTTCTTTCTCTCTTTCCCTGCCCCCCTTTTTCCTCTCTTTCCATTCTTTCTTTCTCTCTTTCCCTCTTTCCTCTCTTTGTCTTTTTCTCTTCCCTCTTTCTTTCCCTTTCTCTCTTTCCCTCTTTCCTCTCCTCTTCCTCTTTCCTCTTTCTCTCCGCTTCCTCTTTCCCTTTCCTCTCTTCCTCCTCCCTCTTCCTCTCTTCCTCTCTTCCCTAGTCTTCATCTTTTCCCTCTTTCTTTTTGCTCTGCCCCTTTCTATCCCCTTTCTTCTTTTCTTTTCTGCTTCCCCTCTCTTTTCTTCTTCTGTCCATTGTTTTCTTTTCTCCTTCCCCTCTTCTTTTCTTTTCCCCTTTTATCCTCTCTTTCTGTCTTTCCTATCTCTTTTCCCCTCTTTTTCCTCTCTTTCCTTTCTTTCTTTCTCTCTTTCTCTCTCCTCTTTCCCTGTTCCTCTTTTCCCTCTTCTTTTTCCCTCATCCTCTTTTGCCTCTCTCCCCTTTATTTCTTTCTATGTTGCCCTCTTTCCTCTCCTCTTCCTCTTTTCTCTCTTCCCTCTTCTTTTCCCTTTCTCTCGTTCCCTATTTCCTCTCCTCTTCCTCTTTCCCTTTTCCTTCTCTCTTTCTTTCTTTCTCCTCTTTCCCATTCCTCTCTTTCTCTCTTCCTCTCTCCATCTTCCTCTCTTCTTGTCTTCCCTCTTCCTCTTTTCCCTCTTTCTATTTCCTCTCTTCTTTTCTTTTCTCCTTCCCCTCTCTTTCCTTCTCCTCTCCTTTTTCTTTTCTCCTTCACCTCTTCTTTTTTTTCTCCTTTTCTTCTCTCTTTTTCTCCATAGAGCAACTGACCTACGTTCTCCGTTTAGCCCAGAGCCATCTGGGATAATTTGGTGCCCCAAGCGGGCCCTGTAGCCCAAGAATTGGCTGCCCCAAGAAATGCTCCATCTACCCTCAATGTGGTCAGTAATGGGATAACTTCCCGCACTAGTATGTAGCCTCATTGGTAGTGTGCCAACTCTATACGAAGACGTCTAGCCATCAAACCACGAGTGGCCTCCATCTGGTGTCTAAACTAGGACCTATTGGGAACCTAGCTACTCAAATGTCTTCTCCTCATATAGGGGGGCTCACAAGTAGAGTTAGCTAGTTCCCACGAAGTTACATGAGAGTGGGGCATTGATATCCAATACTCTTCCCTCTTTCTTTCTCCTCTCAATCTTTCTTTCCCTCTTTCTCTCCTCTCCTCTCTCTTTCTCTCCTCTCTTCTCTCTTTTTCTTCTCCTCTCTTGTTTTCTTTTCTCCTCTCTTTCCTTTCTTTTTTTCTCTCTTTCCCTCTTCTCTTTCGTAAGAATAGAGCATGCATAGGTCTACATGATGGAACAAGCATTTAGAATCTCTTCACTAGAAAGGAAGACAAAGATTTGCATGCAAACAATGTTTAGTGATTAGATCCGAATGCTTGTCCCTCATGTAGGCCTCAAGCATTGATCTGATGCTTGTTCCTCTCTTTCTCTCTTCCTCTCTATCTCTCTTCCTCCCTTACTCTGTTTTCCCTCTTACTCTATTTTCCCTCTTCCTCTCTTTCTCTCTTTTCTGCATGTCCACATTTCTGCATTTTTGCGTTCTTTTTTGCATTTCCACATTCTTTTCCGCATTTCCACGTTCTTTTTCGCATTTCCACATTCTTTTCTGCATTTTTATATTTTTGCATTGTCTTTTGCATTTGCGCATTCTCTTCCACATTTTTGCATTCTTTTTCGTATTTCTCCATTTTTGCATTCTTTTCGGCATTAGTATTTTTGCATTTTTGATAGTTTTATTTATTCTCTCTACCATTTCTACCTCTTGCTACCCTATTCTTCTTAGTTTTACATTTCTCTTAGGCTGGTATGTCTCCAAGGCAACTCTAGCAAAATCCTAGACTATAGAATTACATTGGAAGGCACAAAATGTGGTAGTGTCAACCCATGCAATTAATAGTTTTAGATTCATTCACTCAGCTATGACAACCAGTATGATCAGATGCTCCTTTTTATGACTGATGGTTTATTAAAACATATCTAAGTATCTAAGAAAAAAGCTAACATTTTGAAGCAAATCATTTCTTATTATTGCATGATTTTTATTCAAAAGAGGCATAGATTAGGTAATCAAGAGATGAAACAAGCTATACTATCAGAAGTTCATTAGGGAATTGTAGCACGCCATTTCTCAAGAGATATCATGGGCAAGAAAGTTATACAAGTAGGCTTATGGTGGCCAACTCTGTTCAGAGATGCATTCTATTATGCCAAACAATGTTTATAATGTCAGAGAAATGGTAGACCTTTAGAATGTTGGCATATGTGCAATGCCCACCTCTTATATGTTAGCACTAATGTTCCATAGTGCCCTTTTGTAAGCCCCCCGTTATGAGGAGAAGCCATGGTGTGAGCACTAGGCATTGGTAGGATCCTAGTTTTGACACTAGATGAGGTTTCATGGTGGTTGTTTGATGTTTAGGAGATGGTAGAAGGAACAACATATTCCTTGGGGGTCCGAGGGAAACGCCCCAGTAGTGGGGTTTGGGGTCTGCCGATAGGCCCTAGCCTGTGCGATATGTCCTCCATTGCATGTGCATGAGCATTCACATGTGAATTTAGTTACACGCACATGGTCGATGGTGGTCGGTGGTCAATGGTCTTAGGTCCGTGGCAAAATTCAAGCAAACATGTGCCACCATTAGTCACACAATGTGTTAAGTCAATATGCATGTGCCCCCGCCAGCCCAGCAGTGTGGTGGAATCAGTCTACTACAAAGGGCTATATAAGAAGGCCACTTATCAAGCCTCAAGATCAAATGCCAATACCCCTACCTCAAGTCCTTCTACATCCAAAGTCTGTCTAGATCGCCCATCAAAGCTCTACTGGAGAGCGCACGGGGGGATAGCACCATCAGTTGTATCTTATTTGGTGATATGAAATTTTTATTTTGCTCTATTGTGTCTATTCTTTGGTTATTGTACTATTGTTGTTGTCAAACGCTCTCTCCGTTGCATCATATTTCTATATGTTATCAGAGCACTAGGTGCTTTGAGCAGCGATAGTGCAGGAAACTCAGTTGCAACAAAGCTTTAGCACTTGGTGTGATGGCCGCTCCTAGTGGAACTTCTGGAGTATCTGCAGCTGTTGCTGCTCCTACTCCAATGATTCGCATTTGACTACCCGCCTTCATGGTAGGAAAACTTGATGGTACAAACTACACTCTAAGATGAGTGTAATTCTAGACTCATATGAGCTACTAGAAACCATTCTCAGGAGTGATCCAGAACCAGTTGGCATTGCCGATCCTGCAAATCTAGCAACATAATTCCTCTTGATGCTACTCTTCTTCGAGCATGGAAGCGACGCAATGCTGATACAATTTGCACCATCGCCACAAGTGTATCTGATTCAATGCTTACATTGGTTAACCACACATCCAATGCATCCACGGCTTGGAACATCTTGAAGAATCAGTATGAGACCCGCAATCAGACTTGGATTCAAAATTAGGAAAATCAACTTGCTGCCGAAAAGCTTGCAAAAGGGGAGACTGTTGAGACATTCATCATGAGGATCAAGAATCTACGTGATTAAATGGCTGCTATGGGCATTGCAAAGACTAGTGAAGAGCTAGCTCAGAGGTGCATTCAAATTCTTTCATAGAAATCTTACAGTCTGGTAACTGCACTCAACACTCAAGTTTGAACTCCTGCACTTAATTTTGAAGATTTTTATGCGTTGCTACTTGAGGAGGAGATGCGGCCGAAGAGTCGTGATGGTGGAAGCAATGCTTCTTTCACTACTATTACCAAAGGGAGAAGCGCCAAGTCTTCAGAAACAAAGAAGCCAAAGAAGAAAATTGTGTTTACTATTGCAGCAAGAAAGGTCATGCTACAAAAGACTGCAGAAAGAAGCAATACGATGAGAAGAACAGGAACTTGAAAGCTTCATGGAAGGGCAAGGACACTATCAACAATGCTGAAGTTGAGCTCGAGTTATTTGTGGCTATTGATGAGATGTACTCCACGGCTCAGTCTTCACCAAGCAACACTTCATAATTATTGGATAGCGATGCAACCCGAAACATGACAAGTATGAGAGAATGGTATAGTTCTCTTTAGCCTCTACAAGAACCCACAAATGCTATGGTTGGGAATGATGCAAAATGTGCAGTTCAAGGGACCAGTACCATGTTACTTGCGGCAGCTAATGGTGAGTCTAAGAAGTTGTCTGATGTACTTTTTGTTCCTCAAATCAAAAGAAATCTACTTTTGGTTGATGCAATAACTGATCAAGATCTTGAAGTTTGCTTCCAAAAACCTGAAGCCCAGATATGAGATGCAAAGGGAAATGTTGTGGGCACAAGTTCTATTGTATGAGCTCAATGCATTTTCAATCAATTCAAATTTGGAGACAGGAAGGCTTTGGCACCAACGGTTTGGCCACATAGGCTATGCTGTGCTGAAGGAAATGCAAAAGAAAGGGATGGTTGCACATTTGCTTGCACTCACAAATAAGTGGGAGCCATGTGAAGCTTGCTTGATGGGCAAGCAAGCCTTGAAGCCATTTCCACATGAGAACATAAATTGAGCAAAGGCACCTCTAGAGCTGGTACATGCTGATCTCTGAGGTAGGATGTCTACTATTGCTTTGGGTGGATCTCTCTACTTTATGCGGATAGTCGACAATTATAGTAGAAAGATGTGGGTGTATTTCCTTCGGGAGAAGGTTCAAGCTCTTGAAAAGTTTAAATTGTGGCACAAGCTTGTAGAAAATGAAATAGGAAAGAAGGTCAAAAAGTTTCACGTCGGGCGAGGAGGAGAGTTTATGTCAAAGGAATTTGACAAGTATTGCAATGAGCATGGCATAAAGCGGCAACTTACTGCTCGCCATGCACCTCAACAAAATACTGTTATAGAACGTCGGAACCGAACAGTCGTTGAGATGGGACACTGCATGTTGAAGGCAATGGGTCAATAAATATAGCAGTCTATATTCTCAATCGGTGCTATACAAAGGTTCTCTCAAAGGGATGACTCCACAAGAGGCCTACTCGGGTAAGAAGCCTTCAATTTCTCATTTACGTACATTTGGATGTGACTGTTATGCACACATTTGGATGTGATTGTTATGCACACATTCCGAATGCAGCAAGAACCAAACTAGATGCCAAGAGCAAGAAATGTAACTTCTTGGGATATAGCATGGAGTCAAAGGCCTATCGACTCTATGATGTAGAGGAAAAGAAGATCTTCATAAGCCCAGATATGGTGTTTGTTGAGCGACCACTCTCAATGGTAAATATAGTTCCAACCACTTCATCATCATCGAAAGAAATAACTCACCATTTGCTGACCCAAAAGTATGAAGAAACTATCAAGGAGGAGGTGTTCTCTGATAGTGAGGACAAGAAATCCAGCATGTTGCACCAATCACACCACAACGAAAGCCACAACTAAGGGGGGTGCAGTAGCTCTTGATGATTAGAACCCAGAATCTATTCAAGGAAGTCCACAACCCGATGGACCTTGAAGATCAAAGAGAATAGAGGAACAACGTCGATCTGTTGATCTCATAGTTAACATGGCTTTGATGGCTAAGATTATAGAGACAGTCAAGGAGCCAACAAACTTGGAGGAGGCATTGATAGATCCAAAATGGAAGGCGGCTATGCAGCCAAAATATGACAACATAACGAAGAACGGCACTTAGGAACTTGTAAGTCGACCTACAAAGAGAAAGGTAATTGGTACAAAGTGGGTATGGAAAGCCAAATATAAAGCTGATGATAGTCTAGAAAAGTATAAAGCTCATCTTGTTGCATAAGGCTTCTCACAGGCGGAAGGTTTTGATGTAAGTGAAACTTTTGCACGCGGAGCCAGAATGACCACTATCCGTACGGTGCTGGCTATCGCTGCTCATAACAAATGGGTAGTTTTTCAAGGAGGAGGTGTATGTAGATAAGCCACCACCAGGTTTTGAGTTGCCCCATTTACAAAATAAAGTGTGATGGCATCATACGGGCTGAAATAGGCCCCATGAGCATGGTATCAAAGGATAGATAATTTTTTCATAAACTGTGGTTTTCTGAGAAGTGCTTCAGATGCTAACCTCTATGTAATGAAGCAAGATGGAAAAGAATTTGTAATAGTCTTGTATGTGGATGGTCTTGTCATCACAGGTGACCATGAGAAAAGTAAGTTCACTTGTAGGTGGACATTGAGGGGGGGTGTTAGATATCAATGCTCCACTCTCGTGTAACTACGCAGGAACCAGCTAACTCTACTTGTAAGCCCCCCATATGAGGAGAAGGCATTTGAGTAGTTCGGTTATCCGGTAGGTCCTGGTTTGGACACTAGATGGGGGCCAGGTGTAGCCTGATGGCTGGACGGCTTCAGATAGAGTTGGCACACTGCCAACTAGGCTACATGCAAGTGCGAGAAGGCATCCCTTGACTGACTGCACTAAGGGTAGATGGAGCATTTCTCGGGGCAGCCCACTCTCGAGTTGTGAGGCCCGTTTGGAGCCTCAGATGATCCCGGATGGCTGTGGGCCGAACGGACACTGTAGGTTAGTTGCTCTGCTTTGCGCACCGGTTCTATCATATGGTCGGTGGCCTATTTCGGGACTGACCCCCAGTCGATCGTTTTAGGTGAACTGGGTCGGCCACCCAATTGAGCCTAACTGACTACGACTAGTGGCTATATAAGAGCAAGCCCGTGAAGCCCATTTCATCACTGGCTACAGCAACCTTGATTCCTTAGCATTCAGCCTCCGTCTTCTACTGTTTCCAGCATGTCATCGAAGCTTTTTTCACAGGAGCGCACGGCTAGGAGGCAGCGCCATCTATTGTATCAATTCTATAGTAATCAAATTTTTGATTCTCCATACTATCTTGTTTTCTCTCTTACGTACGAGATCCTATTATCTGTTGAGCACAGACGTTGTATTATTTTCTTACATTACAAACTCACATACCATCGACTTAATGATGATCAACTAGCACCACCAAATGCCGGTACTTGTTGCTGGGACTCCCCATACACTTACAGGTGGCGTATGACAATAATACATTGATGTCGATCCAATCGATTGCAATGTGTACAAGGACAAGTCAACTTCTCCCTAAGCCACTCCGTGCTTCCTTTCCTTGGCCCCTCATCCAATGAGCTTCCACTCATCTTCTCCATCTGTAAACCTTCAAAACCACAACACAAGACTAAGTGAGAGTCCCAAAAGTTAGAAAATCAGCCCGCCTGCCATCAAGTTATACCAAGTTCCCTGGTCCCTGTCGGTAAATACCAACAGTTTATTCTAAAATCATTGGTAAATACTAATACTATTCTTTTTAAAAGTAGTCAGTATATAGTGATGTTTACCAAGCAAAAAACATCGAAAGCGATGTGCCACTATTCAATTCTCGTCAACTTGTCGCTTTCAGTTTCCTTGCTCTCTCACACTCTTGGCCCTTGTTTTCAATCCCCTCACAGCCTCTCCAAGCCAAGCTCCCTCCCCACCTCCTATCTCTCCATCCTCTCCACAAATCTCCCTCTCTACTTCCAGGTGTTGCGAGAAATCTCTTTCTCCCTTTTTTTTAAGGTAATATGTGTTTCTCCCCTCTCTTTCTCATTTTTAAGTTCAAGATTTCTAAGCTATTGTTTTGCTAAGTTTTGTATCTCCTTTCTTCTTATTCTCCTCTACTTTTAATCTAGTTTTCTCTAGTTTTCCCTCTCTTTTAACTCCAAGAAGAATCCTAGTGAGTACCAAGATGTAAGAAAGAACCATACTTCTTGTTTTCGATGTTTGCTTTCTCCTTTGCTCTTGTTTCTTGTTCCTTGATTTATTTCTCCTCTACTTCTTGCTTCACCCACTAGTTTTTGGAAAAATGACCATCTTGCCTTGTTTTGTAGGGGAGCCAGTCCAGACCATGAGCACACCACTTTCGCGATCACACCACTTTTTCAAGTTTCAGGTATGTACCTTCTACCTCCTTTCTTTCTTTCTTTATTTGTCTTTCACAATGACCATTGGCAAATGTGATGGGCGTAGGAAACCCTTGCACTCTTTTCCTCTTTTATTTTCCCCTCTTTCTTTCTCCCCTCTCATTCCCTCTTCTCTTCCGCTCTCTTTCACCTCTCTCTTCCTCTCTTCCACTCTCTCTTTTCCTCTCTTTCCCTCTTTTCCCCCCTCTTCCACTCTCTCTTTCCCCTCTATTTCCCTCTTCTCTTTTCCACTCTTCCCTTCTCTTTTCCTCTCTTTTCCCTCTCACACTCCTCTCTTTCCCCTCTCTCTTCCTCTCATCCACTCTCTCTTTTCCTCTCTTCCCCTCTTTTCCCCTCTCTTCCAGTCTCTCTTTTCCCCACTCTTTTCCCCTCTCTTTCCCCCTCTCTTTTCTCTCTTTCCCCTCTCTTTCTCTCTTCTCTTTTCCGCTCTTCCCCTCTCTTTTCCTCTCTTTTCCCTCTCGCACTCCTCTCTTTCCCCTCTCTTTCCCTCTTCTTTTTCCACTCTTCCCTTCTCTTTTCCTCTCTTTTTCCTCTCGCACTCCTCTCTTTCCCCTCTCTCTTCCTCTCATCCACTCTCTTTTCCTCTCTTCCCCTCTTTTCCCCTCTTTTCCAGTCTGTCTTTTCCCCACTCTTTTCCCCCCTCTTTCCCCTCTCTTTCCCTCTTCTCTTTTCCGCTCTTCCCCTCTCTTTTCCCTCTCACACTCCTCTCTTTCCCCTCTCTTTCCCTCTTCTCTTCCGCTCTCTTTCCCCTCTCTCTTTCTCTCTTCCACTCTCTCTTTTCCTCTCTTCCCCTCTTTTCCCCTCTCTTTTCTCTCTTTCCCCTCTCTTTCCCTCTTCTCTTTTCCACCCTTCCTCTCTCTTTTCCCTCTCGCACTCCTCTCTTTTCCCCTCTTCTCTTCCACTCTCTCTTTCTCTCTTCCCCTCTCTTCCCCACTCTTTTCCCCTCTTCTCTTTTCCTCTCTCTCCCCTCTCTTTCCCTCTTCTCTTTTCCGCTCTTCCCCTCTCTTTTTCTCTCTTTTCCCCTCTCTTTTCCTCTCTTTTCCCTCTCTTTTCCTCTTCTATTTCACTCTCTTTCCCCTCTCTCTTCCTCTTTTCCTCTCTTTCCCTGTTTTCCCCTCTCTTCCCCTCTCTTTTCCCCTCTCTTTTCCTCTCTCTCCCCTCTCTTTCTCTCTTCCCTTCCGCTCTCTTTTCCCTTTCTCTTCTCTCTTCTCCTCTTTTCCCCTCTCTTTCCCTCTTCCGCTCTCTTTCCCCTTCCCCTCTCTTTCCCTCTTCCGCTCTCTTTCCCCTTTCTCTTCCTCTCTTCCACTCTCTCTTTTCCTCTCTTCCCCTCTTTTTCCCTCTCTATAGCAACTTTTCATGAACTCTACAAGGAAGAACATGCAACGACTATGGACGGTTCCTACAATAGCAACCTCATCTATAATGTGTATAACCAAGTGCACCTGAGTCATCATAATCCTTGAGGGAAAGTTCTTCTCAAGCAAGCATACAACTTCAATGGAGTCCACCCTAGCCTTGTCGATGCTCGATAAAGCGATCTCTTTTTGAGAGATCCATCTATTTAACATGGGAGGATAAACTATGCAAGGAACAAACGAAACAAATTATCTAAGCAATCGTGTAATTATGATTTGATAACAAATTACATATAGAATACCTATAAGAACTTGTGCCAATCATGGGACTTGAGGCCACTCATCTTATTGTCTCTCGTAAATGCTCCTTTAAAGCAATGCATGTGTCTGGTTGGTGTTCAAAAATAGGCAATGTACTCCTTGATTGTTGTCTCCTCTCTCTTGGAAAGCCTCCATCGTGCTTTTAGGAGAACAACATTAGGACCATGCATTTGCAACCATAACTCGGGCATCCGTTCCATTTTCCTTAAGTCTTGTCATATTACCCTTGTGTCTTTGTCATCAACCAAATACGCCCAAATAGAAGCCACCATATTCTTAAAGATATGCATGGGATCCAAGAGATGATTGATCTATAACTGACCCCAATATAAGGAACCTCGTGAAAGATCGATAGCCTTAGGCCTCTTCATACTGGGTGGAATCTCTTCTCCATTTACTCTCCAAGATTGGACCAAATCACTTGCCTTTAGAGAAGGTGGTTTAGACAAGTTGACCATGCACCGGATGGTCAAGTGGAAGGTATTGAGTATGACCTTCGTAGATCACTTTTCTCAGATGTGAGGAGTGTCATGCATCTAATTTGGGGACACAAACAGGTAAAGCATGGAAGCATGGTATCCACTCATTTGAAGACCCACATGCATAGAAAAGCTCATCAGGGATGCATAGATCACATCACAAAGCATAAAAAGATCATGCATAGATCTAAAGATGCATACCTGGGTACTCGACGTATCCTACAAAGTCATGCATGGTCCATATCAAAATTCCCTAATCATAATGTCATCGGTATGTCTTGCAACTTTGCAAATATCAAAGACATATCAACTTTGTATGTGTATTTTCTTTAACTCATAAGAAAATAAAATCCCTTATGTTAAACTCACATGCTATCTTACATATTGTATGGTGAACTCCCCGGGAGACATGTATGACACTCCATAGGGTCTATAGCTCCTCTATCAAAGGTGCCATGTACACATCCATATTCTTCGCCTTGTGCTTCCCTAGCACAAGGAGAGAAAGAATGAGGTGTCCCTTTGTAATTCACCAAAACTATAGGCCATGTCAACCAAGATGTCAAGCATAATTCCATAGGATTCATGCCATCCATCTCAATACCAAGGCATAAGTTACGTGGCTCACGTGAAATGTTGGACCACATGTTATCTATGTGCTTCCAAGCACCACAATCTAAAGGAATTCTCAAAGTATCATTATTGGACCGATGTGTAGCATGCCATGTCATCAATTGCACTATGGACTTGCACCTAAACTTGTGTTATATTCTCGTAATGATCAAAAAGTGTCACAAGATCTTTACTGGGATGATTTGACCTACCAAGTCCTACCTATAATGCTATGCCCCACACTCTAGACAATTAACCAAATTCGAATGCTCATGTGAAAGAGAGTGCAATCATTAGGACAAGCGTGGATAGTCTCATAATCCATCTCGATGCTTGTTAACATGTTTTCTGCATTATCCCTTGATGCAGGTAGGGTATTCAACATCTTTTGCAATAACTTGTTACAATTCACATATGCAAGGAACTCTAAGAACACAATATGAATAATTGTTAAAATAAGATCCAAACACAATCAATCCAGATGCACCAATCTCAACAAGGCCGTGACACTCGTGTCCAACCAACCATACGTAGCTTGCAAATGTAAGATCGAAAGGCAAGCTCATAGTTTTGATGTTCGAGTGCCTTCATAAAAGGTTGTTGATTGCAACTCGAACATGATGGTCTCAGAGTCTGACATCATGGTCTAGATTGCTACCACTAGTAAATTATCCTTTGCTAGAGATGGTAGGCTTGTGCTTCTATTCGAAGGTCTTGGGCGACAAGGTCTTCTAGCTTCAAGGCGCCCTCTTTGCAACCTTTTCAACGGCTTTTTTGGCGTGCACTTTTCCTTTTTTGTTTAGAAGCCTATTTGGTGGAGTTCGGTGGTGATATGTCCCTTCCTCTACGACGAGCTTTTTTTCTTGTTAGCCTCATCAACCAGCCCCCTTTTGCTTTTGCTTCACCCCTCTTCCTTTTGGAAGTGCAACATTTATGCTTGAGTTTTTGAAAATCAAAACTTGATAGTGACTCTTGGTCTAGCAAGAGGGGCTCAAATGGCAACACCTTCAACTCCCACGACTGTAAAGGTTTTACCCCTTCTCAAAGATAGATTCGAGATTGGTTACAAGCGAGTTTTTCCCTAGGGGATGATCACATTCAAGAGGTCACCATCTATGGGAGAGGAGTCTTCTTCCTTCAACTGAGCTCCCCTGACACCACCTTGTCCCTCGTTGAGCAGAGCCCCATCCTTCTTGTCCCTCACATCGTTTACCTCATCCTGTGGTACCATGGCTTTATGATGGAGGATATGGATTCTCGACCCACCACATCCCTCGTTTCCCAATGACACTCCACTTCACATAGCTCCCTAAGGAGTACAAGTCCGTTCCATCCTCTATAAACAAGCGTTTGGCATACTTTTAGAGCAACTTGCTGAGTCCATGGATTCAGTGGTTGCAAGCGATGGCGTCCTCAAGATTCGATTGGTGGTTGATGACCCAGAGTCCCTCCTAGAGTGGATCCTTCTCGAGACACTAGGGGGGTGAATCCTCCAACAGAGACTGGACATCTCATGACTACCAAGACAGTGCCTTGAATGCAAACAGATGGGACACGTAGCCAAAGATTGCCCTTGAGGTTAGGGTTCAGTGTCGCCCCCGCCTTCATCCCAAGCCAGGCAGAGATAGCAGAGTGAGCCACAGGTGGACAGGCACTGAAAGCCCCCTGGACTGCATCAACAGCAGCAGGAGTCCCAGACCCCTTGGGTGGAACCCACAGAGGACAAGTGGACCAAGGTGACTAAAAAGAAACCAAGCAAGATGACTCTGAAGAATCATAGGCGATGTGCTCAAGCCCATGTGCGAGAGCCCATGTGCGAGCAAGAGTCGAACTCTTAGTCCCATGAGGATCAGTCGGATATGCCCCTTCAAGACCCCCCACCCCCGCCTTTTAAGCCCCCACCTCGTGCCCCCCCAACCTCCCCTTCTGGAGTAGCTACACAAAGCACTCAAGCACGTCCTCCGCAAAACAGGCTAGGGCAAATGCTCTTATGACTAATGCCTCAGCAAATCGCCTTGCCCCAATTGTTAAAGAGGATGAGAGTCAAGAGACCCCCACCCTAGCCAAACAGGAGGGTGTCTCCAACCTTTCGTCAACCTCCCCCACCACCACCGGACCCTTCTCCCCACCCCCTCGCTCTCCCTCCATTCCACATGTTGTAGTCACCGTCATCACATGCCCCCCTCCCTCCTCCCCACCCCCTCTCCCTCTGTTCCACCTATTGTGGTCACCATCATCACATGCCCCCCCCCTACCCACTCCCCATTGCAACAAGTTCTTTCTCTTCTTCTCATGCTGGACCTGGCCTTGATCTCTTGCCTACAGGCAAGGACAAGCTGAACCCTCCCCGTGCCCTCCTCCCCATTCCAGAAGGATTCTACCTCTTCTCGTGCACCAAGAGGAGGGGCACCTCCAAGTTTTCAAAGCCATGGATGCATCCCAAAATCCCCCTGCGAAATTTTTGGAGGTTGGGGCCCTGGAACTACATTGAGACTCCAAACGGCCACCCCATCCCCCTCAAGCTGGCCATTCTGATTTTGCAGCCCCGCAAAGGGGGCTCGATCAATGTGGTGGGCTCACATACCCACCCCTTCTAGGACCTTCAGTTCGCAGCCACAAGGGCAGAGTGACGAACACCCACGATGTTTGATGCCATGATGAACAACCAAGTCTCCCACATGGTGGAAGATTGGTTGGGTTCGCAAGGGCTGGATCTATGGCAAGCATATGGAGCATTGACCTACTTCCAGAGCAACCCGGCTCGGGGCTAGTGATAGGCATGATTTGCATGTCACCGATGGTGCAGCTCACTGACCCACACTATTGGTCGCTATAGCAATGTGCGGACATGCTCGAGGTGGATGTCTCCTTCATGCTTCAGTGGGCACGAAAGGTAGGCATTGAGCCAATGGCAGCGGTACAACGTTGCACAAACACGGACTACTCCCCATCCAAACCCCCCCGAAAATCACAAAAGTCCAATTTTTTGGAGCAGGCTCCCACACATAGGCGAGCCCTATTCTCTAGTTGGACTTTTGTAAGTTGGAATGTGCATGGATTACATGACTGTGCACGCAGTCATCCGCAGTACTTGATACTTCGTCAAGAGCTGTAAAGACCAGTGGTAGGTTGACAAGTGGACTTTCTCTTGATTCTGGAGCACATGTTCTCCACCATGGATATCAGACGTCAGCATCATCTTCTCCCGAGGAGGGGTTCGGAGGTTTGGTCACCAACAATAGGCCGTATAGAGATGGGGTATGTATTTCAGTTTTGTAAGCAGTTGCCCCAAAGGTCTTCGACCAGGGAGAGCTTATCACAGGCAGGGTAGTCTAGATGGGCATTAGGGTAGGGGATTCCAGGATAGGGATATTGAACATTTATGCACCAACTTGTAAGTAGCAGCACCTCGCCTTCTGGAAGCATTTAATAAAGTGCCTCCCAAAGGTGGACTCATGGATTGTTGGAGGAGACTTCAACAATCTTGAGTTTGGGAGGACAAGCAAGGAGGGGTCTCCTTCGCAAAGATGCCTGCAACAGCAACAGAGAGCACCTAGGAGCAGTCTATCTTCACAATTGGCGGTAGAGACCCGTGGAGGGACGCAGAGTTCACCAGGACCCAAGGCAACCTCTTTTTTTCCTTGGGACAAAAGTGACGGGATGGGCTTTTGGAGCATCTGGACAAATTCTACGTGGGAGACTGGGCTCTGCACAGGTATCCTAACAAGCACCACCTTGTCATATTATTCCTCGATTATTCTTCACCTCGACCAGCCCCGTCCTAGACTCTCCCAAAAGGGAATCCGCATTCCCAATGATCTCCTCCAAGAGCCGGAGGTACAGCATGCCATTACAGCGATCTCGCAACAACCCAAGAGGATGGAACTAGAGAGGGTTGGGTGACCGAGGCGATTCAATGGACCAATGCGAAGCTTCAGTCACAAGCCCTTAAACAATGGCAAGAGCTACAAGAGCGGGAGAGAGGCTTGAGACGAGACCTAGCATCCATAGAGCGCCTCAGAGAGCAAGCGTCGTAGGGTTCCCAGTGGCTCAGAGATAGATATGAGAGTGCGAGACTTGACCTACAGGCCACAGAGCTCTATAGGGTTGAGTTATCGTATCACTCCACGAGGGCCAAATGGGTTCAACAAGGTGACAGGATGATTTTTCCAAACCATCGAGCCACGCTCAAGGACACAGCTCCAAAGGCTCCAGATGCACTCAGACCCCCAGGAGATCCTCAAGATGACCACAATTTCTATCACCAATTGTTCCAGACAGAGCCTGAGTCGGCCACGACTCTTATTGCCCGCAAGGCGGTTTGGGAGCAGGTTCCTTCAATGGTCACGATGAGTGTGAGTTGACGTTTGGAGGCCCCCTTCACAGATGAGGAGCTTTGGGAAGCCTTAAAAGCCCTCCCTCCCAAAAGTGCCTAAGGAAGGATGCCTTGACACCTACTTTCTTCTAGTGTTTCTGGGAGCATATCCTCACCTCTATGCACCTAGCATGCCAGGAGATCTTTGATTCCGTCTCCCTTCCCCAATCCTTGAGCAAAGGGTGGATATGCTTGATCCCGAAAGGGGGAAACAGATCGGATATCAAAAAATTGAGACCGATCACCCTTCTGGACACCGCATACAAGATCTTAGCCAAGGTCTTGAGTTTGCGATTGAGGCCACACCTAGCTGACATCATCCACGAGACACAAACAAGCTTTGTTCAAGAATGGAGCATACTAGACATCTTCACTTCTTGGGAGATAGTGGACTGGACCAAGGAGGAGTCTCAGCCTCTCGCTATCCTTTGTTTGGATTTCAAGAAGGCTTATGACAAGGTGGAGTGGTCTTTTTTGAAAGGTACCATGCAGAGGTTGGGCTTCACAAACAGGTGGATCAAAAGGGTCTATGCTTTGTATGCAAGGAGCTCTAGCCAGGTGCTTATAGGTGGTCACACAGAAGCGGCTTTCTCCCTTCCATGTTCAATCCAACAGAGTTGCCCCCTAGGTGCCTTCCTCTAAAACATAAGGTACTACTCTATTCTAACATAAGGTACTACCCCTACCTTTTTCCTAAAACATAAGGTACTACTCTATTCTAACCTTCCTGCATATTCTACCAAATTTGGGTGTGTTTACTATCAGTTAGGAGCAGTCCTGTTGCAGCTCACTGCAGCCTTGTGATGACAAGTGAGCACTAGGTTTCACTCCAGACCACATTGGTTGCCATCTGGCAAGATATCATCTATACTCTACGCTCCACCTAGGAGTGAGGTATGTGCCACCACTAAAAGGCGGGCACGCTTCTGCAAGGCATGGCCTACAAGGATTTTTTGCATTCTCGTTGAAAGGGATTCGCTGGTTCATTCGCTGGACAAATGGAGTTTGCAGTGATAATGTGAGTCATCTATAGTTGCCCTACGGAGTTTCAGCCTACGAATGCGTAAGAATGGTCTTCTGACGTGTGGGCTAGTGAATGCTCACGCAAGACAAAGCTCCAATGCATCAAACAACATATTTACTCCTCTACTGTAGACCTCCTTCAATGCCTCTTCTCAACAGGTGCTCACCACCCTGGACATAAACTGCTACAATGGTCAGTGCTTGAAGAACTGTTACTGCATGGCATACAACTACGACAAAATCAAATGTCGCTCCGGTCGTTGTAAGGCATGACAATGATCTCTTCCTCGTGCTCAAATACCAAATGAAAGCAAACACTGACACCGAGAATCTCCAATAGAATTTCAAGTCAGAATATCACGGGCCATGGCAATCTATCGATCCACCCTCTAGCATGAACCCAAAACATATAATTCCATTGTTTCAAGCATGTTTTGCTAACAAAGACCAAATGCATCTAGTTGCCACATCTCACAATTCTAAGGCCTATGTTAATGCACCATTTTACCCCTCTTGGTGTACATTGAATCCACTTGCCCATAGGCATTTTTCACAGTTTGGTGCACCTAGGCCTCTAACCTTAGATCCATCTAGTCCGTGCCATTTCACCCTCACTGACAACCTTGGCATCTAAGTCCTTTCGACCATTTACAATAAAATGCAAATACAAATTTCACATAAAGTTCGGTCCCCTAAAGAAAAATGTCATGCTGTATCGGCTTGAGCATAACAAGCAACAGCGACTTCAGAAATCCACAGCTGAGTTCAGCACATAGCAGAATTGGATGAAGCTGGAGGAGGAGAACAGAGGAAAGGCTGGGTGCTCAGGCCCAGTTATGGCAGGCAGGAGAATAAAGAGGAGTGACTCACTCCAAAATCTGGGATTCCAATGCTTAAACCCTTACATAAGCTTGATCACTTACATCAAACACCAGTGCCCTGCCATAGTGCCACTTCAACACTCTTTAAGATACCTCACCAGTAACAATGTAAAAATCCCCTCTACTATATAAGAACTTTTCCCCCTGCATAACTCTAAAGCCAACCTAATGCCTCTGTACTCGCCTCTGAAACACCTCCAAATGTATGCCTCATATGCCTTGTACTACCATGGTCCATCCACCCACTTCATATTTCATTGAAGGTCTTGGTCCATCCACTCTTTTTTAATGTTAAATTCAAAATAAAGACAACAATTTTGGAATTCACACAATAATGATGAAGTGCAAGCAATAAAGTCTGTTCATGGCTTCTATTCCCTGTACTATCATTTGACAAGGTGTGTATCATTAGACACCACACGAAGCCATCCTCTCAAAGACTAATTTATCCATTAGTAATGTCTCCAAATGTGGCCATTGTCAGAAACCAAACCAAGTGGCTGTGGTTGCTGTCCAATCACCAGCCCCTGCTGTCCAACCATCAGCCCCTTTGGCAAGATCTATAAGCTCAAATTGAAGGCAGCAAACAACTCAAAATACACAACATGATAAGCTGGAATATATGCAAAGTATTGCCATACTGAAAGAACTCCAAAAGCATAGCCAAAGGCAAGATTGTGGCTGAATATAGATGCAGCCTACTCTAAATCCGACAAAAGTGCCTGAAGCAGATCCTCCTCACCACTTGTTTGCATGTGTCTGTAGAGAGGCCTCAGTGGAAGCCAAAAAAAAGGGGAGAGGATCCTGTTGTGGCCACCCCCTTTTGATCTGACAAACCAGGGCAAATTGGCAGACCACCAGTTGGTTGGGGTAACCCCTCTAGTGAGGTTGCCTAAGGGGGTGCCATTTGGCCCCCATTCCTGACACTTCTCTTGGGAACTGCCTTCTCCCAATCCAAAAACAGATGAAGTCCTCCCCCTTTCCGCTCATCCTTTGCCCCTGGGTCCCCTTTCTTTCTGCCCTCCTAGAGGCTCACAAGTGGGAGGGTGGTCAGCTTACCCAACATCCCAATATGTCTTTCAATGACACGCTGGAGCATGGATGGGACTGCCACTTGAACCCAAATTGTGCACTCTCTACACCTGTGCAAAGTGGAGACCAAGGAACGTACCTTTTTCATGTGGCCACAACTTTACACGCCTGAGGGTTTCAACATATCTTTTAATGGTATACTACCCATGAAACTGCCATGTCTTTCACTGGTAGGCCCCTTTTGTTGTTCACTTCCATCGACCAACATGTGAACTCATCTTAAGTCTTCCTGAGAACTGTGAATTATTCTCAAATTTACACAGGCTCCCAAAACCGGTTCTTCATTCTTGTCAAAAATAACTCGTGTTTCCTGCCGTGGCATCAAACACATGTAAGTGCATGTTAGTTTTCTTAGACCAGAATCATTGGGGGCACATATTTGCTTGGTTGGTGCTATTATAGCAGTTCTTGGACAGTCTAAGGTGTGGACTGCATGCTAAGAAAGTCATGCAAGCTGTGCGCACTCCTTGGAAGTGGCAGTAAGGCTCATGCAGTGATATGCATGAGATGCCACGTGTGGAAATCACAAGTACATGCAAGCTATGCAGGTGCCATGTCTCCAACATGCAGGCCATGCAGGTATGTAGGAGGTGACAAGTGGGACTAGAGTGGCCCATGCATCAAAAGAGGGACCATGCATGCTCTTTTAAAGGACATGCGGGATTGCAAGTAATGGCATGCCTTGCTTTATGCATGAAAAGAGGGGTCATGCATGCCCTTTTGAGGGACATACAAGATTGGAAAGTAGCAACAACCTTGCTTTATGGGGCATGTGTGGCCATGCACTACTAGGGTCAATTGCATCGAGCCCTTTTACTTATGCATTCTATAAAGAGAAAGTGGACGACTCAGTGAAGCACCATCCCATTCTGGACTTTCCAGAAAAAGTGTTTGAATTGGATAATTGTCACACCTCTTTTAGAAACTGGTGGGCTGCGTTCGGGATTTGCGACTGTCATTGGCAGTCCCTTCATGTGTCACGAGACACTCTCTTTGCAGAAAGGTGTTAGCCCCTTTTCATCCTGTGTGCTACAACCTACATAAATCCATGGCCCTCCTCTGCTCTTCACCGGTGATATACAGTCTACACTCCTCTCTTCTTACATTGCTACTCCGCTCTCTTGGCTATCTTTTGGACTCTTACCACCTACTTCCATTCCTCCCAACTTGGACACTTGACAAAGCTGTCACAAATTTGTAACTCTCTCAAGAAATAAAGAGGAATCTTTATTTAGATTGACTTTGGTCAAATCTAGTCAACTAGAACAAATTTTATTTTTCGTTGTTTTTACATTGGTTAAGGAGCATGTGGGGACGCCCACCTATGTGCTACAACTATCTTTTGGACTCTTACCACCTACTTCCATTGCTCCCAACTTGGACACTTGACAAAGCTGTCACAAATTTGTAACTCTCTCAAGAAATAAAGAGGAATCTTTATTTAGATTGACTCTGGTCAAATCTAGTCAACCAGAACAAATTTTATTTTCCGTTGTTTTTACATTGGTTAATGTAGGGACGCCCACCAAGGACTAGGATTAGCCCAAGAATTAGAATGCATGCATTTGGCTAGCCTATAATGGGTTGAAGTGTTGGTATTTGTTTATTTCGTGTGTAGGACCTAGAAGAGTGCAAAAGGCCCAGAATTCAAGGGGCAAGTGCCAAAAAGCAGGTTGCACAAAGAAAGTGGCGTCCCACTTTATGGAGGGCCCACTAGACTTAAAGACCTTTAAAGCCCCACATGGGGAAAAAAGGCTTTAATGATGGAGAAATGCAGTAAAGCTAGCTTTATGTAAAAAGTAAGCCTATTTTAGGCTAGAAAGCAAGTTTGGCTTTTGGCTAGACCACGTCTATAAAAGAAGAGCCTCATAGCTCTAAGATTGTCAAGAGTTGTGCTCGACTTCATGCTCCTTCTAAGAGCTAGTTGTACAAGTTTATTCTATTGCAATAAAGACCTTCGCGGGGGGGGGGCAGCTCTTATTTCCAGCCCCTCTAGTGCTGTGTTTTCTTCTCCACCCTCCATCGTTCACTCCGTTCTCTACATGTGATTCATATTCCAACCTCTCCTAGCTTCTTCTTCATGGTCGACCATGGTTCCAACACCTAGGCACATCCAATATTCCATGCGATTGTGATTCTAGAAGGCTGCCAGGTCCCTTTGTTTGCTGCAATTTGAGTTCCAGCCCATTCCTAGACCCCTACTCTACTTGCGATTTGATTTGGGAACTCTTAGAAGCTGCAAATTGTATTGCAACCCTCTGAATTGGGTTTTTCCAAAGTAAAAAATGTCCAAAAGTGCTATGATTTGGGTTTGGAAGCTGATCTTGTGGTTTGGTTAACATTTCAAAAGCTGCTAACACTCGTTCTTTTCCTCATCATTCCAGATCATTCTTTCCTCCATATTGGCTCATTTGGAGGGTGACAAAGATAATATCAAAAACAAGTGAGTGGAGGTGGTCTGAGTTATTAGGGAGTGACGAGGATGCTTCTCGTACAGTGCTAGGATCAATCGGAGGGCTCTTCTACGTCAGCAAATCTCATTGGTACGACTAGGGAGATAAAGCAATGGCTGAGTATGCAAGTAGTCGATCAATTTGAGAGAAACATAATGACACAACTGAGAAAACGAACCAAGAGATACTCAAACCTTGATCAACGAAGCACCCGAAGTAAGGCTCTCTGGTATCTTTTTACGAGGCGGTTTGGCATTCCGTCTGGGCTAGCTAGAGACCCAGACGCGTATCCTTCTTCTTTGGCTCCTTGCGCATGGTGGCCTTCCAGTGGATAGTTGCATGGCCCAAATGGGGCAGAAGGGAACCTACCAAAGGTGCTACCCCCAACAAATTGAGTCCCCCAAACACTGCCTACAGCAATGTGCAATGGCACAGGTGGTCTGGCGACAAGCGTTTGGTCTCCTATGTCAGGCATCTCCAAACCTAGGCTTGCTCACTTAGGGTGCCCTTTGTTGGCTTTCTGCAAGATCTGGGCAACACCTACTATATGTGGCAGAGCTACTGGACACACTTTTCTTCAAAGAGTACAAGACTTGCACAACAAAGGGATTGGAGCTCCTTCCTAGCTTCAGGAGATTATTGTCCGAAGGGAACTCTAGGAGATCACTGGTAGCATTATAGGCTGGTATATTTGAAAAGCAAACTAGTCTCAAGAACTTGGTGACAGGCACATTTCTGTTAAATATCAATGCCGCACTCTCATGTAACTACGTGGGAACTAGCTAACTCTACCTGTGAGCCCCCCTATATGAGAAGAAGGCATCTGAGTATCTAGGTTCCCAATAGGTCCTCGTTTAGACACCAGACGGAGGCCACTCATGGCCTCATGGCTGGACGGCTTTGTATAGAGTTGGCACACTGCCAATAAGGCTACATACTAGTGCGGGAAGTTATCCCATTACTGACCGCATTGAGGGTAGATGGAGCATTTCTTGGGGCAGCCAATTCTCCGACTATGGGGCCCGTTTGAGGCACCATATGATCCCGGATGGCTCTAGGCCGAACGGCGACCGTAGGGCAGTTGCTCTATTCTACGTCACCGTCCTAACAACTAGTCGGAAGCCTATTTTCGTGATCGACTCCCAAGCGGCCATCTTGGGCCGACAGAGAGCGGAGTAGCAATCTAAGAAGAGAGGAGTGTAGAGTGTATATCACCGGTGAAGAGCGCAGGAGGGCCAGCTACAGCAACCCTAATTCGTGAGTTTACAGCCTCCGTCCTCTACTGTTTCCAGCACGCCATCGAAGCTCCTCACACGGGAGCACATGACAAGAAAGTAGCGCCATCTAATGTATCGGTTTACAGCAATCAATTTTTTGATTCTCCACATTTGTCAATTTGTCTCTCTTGCATATTAGATCCTGTTTCACAATTGGGATTGCCCGGTCCTTTTCTTCACGTTGATTGATAGCCGCCCCAAGTGGAACTTTCTCCCCTCTTGGCTCTTCACTCTCACACCCCACGGATCATCATGAGAGGCTGATTGCTTGGAGATGTGCATGATGTTGGCGAGCTCCATTGTCTCTTTTCGGTAGTACCCTGTTTTGTTGCCATTGTTGTGGGTTCTTTGTATTCTTTTTTGGTTGTTAATATAATCAGCCCTACCTTTCTTTTATATTTTTTAGTGTGAGGGCCATAGGGTGCAACACTTGTTGTGCCGACTAGACTCCTGACTCTACACGACCCACTCGCAAATTTTCTCCTTCTACTTCTATTTTTAGAGTTTGCAAGCTTTTTTTAAAAAAATTATCAGAATCTCCAAGATTCACTACTAAACATACATGAATCAAACACTCGCAACTGTCTAAACTCCCGCCTATAGAGCTGTAAAATATATCTAGATGAATCTCATGATAGTCGCTCATAAGGTTGAAAACCATAAACTCCATCATGCATAGCAAGGACTAGCTACAATGACATCCCCACTAACGTCATCGGCGCCCAACAGTGGGGGTAAGACCATAGTATAAGCATATGCTCTCACACATACAAATCCACACACCCACACATACTTGAGCATCCATTTATACAAAGGTCTTCGTACTGAGTTCCTGTCAGCACTCTGGAGGTGAAGGGCAGACTCAAAACACCTGCCTTTTATGCTTAAGAAATATCTGCAACTCAAGAACTCTAAAAATTCCACAGCAAAACAAATGAGGGAGGGCAAGGGGGGAGAGAGAGAGAGAGAGAGAGAGAGAGAGACCTTGTTCAATTCTATGTCCACTTGTCTCCTCAAGCCCAGAAAACTGCTCGTCGTAATATCAATCTATATGAATGTCTATCTTTAACAACTTGTGTTAAACTGTCGTGACATTAGAAGCAAGCAACTCAGTCATCTTCAGCTTTCAAAGGAGCCATTACTAAAGATTCGTCTGGCTCCTCATTGACTTGAATCTAATTGTCAGATTTATCATGGATACAGACGATTTGATCAAGCACGAAGCCTAGGATTCGAGTGCTTCCACATGGAATGCGTTTTGGAGTCAACTTCTTGAGCAATGCACAATGTATGAATTGTGCGGGACGAATGAAGTTTCTGGGGATACTGTGTGTGAGCTACCTGCAGTTTCCCTACGGGGTTTCAGCCTATGAATGCGAAAGAATTGTCTTCTAATGTGTGGGCTAGTCGATGCTCGCACCAGCCCAAGCTCCAATGCAGCAATGACAGATTTACTCCTCTATTACAGACCTCCTTAATGCCTCTTCTCAGCAGGTGCTCACCGGCCTGGACATAAACTGTTGCAATGGTCAGTGTTTCAAAAAATGTTACTGCATCGCGTACAGCTATGACAAAATGAATATGTCACTCCAGTTGTTGTAAAGCATGATGATGATCTCCTCCTCGAGCTCTGATACCAAAAGAAACAAACGCTCACGTCGGGAATCTCTAACAGAATCGGAATATCACGGGCTCATGGGCAACGGAACTCTATCCATCCACCCTCTAGCATAAACCCAAAGCATGCATTTCCATTGTTTCAAGCATGTTTTGCTAACAAAGCCCAGATCCATCCAGTTCCACATGTCACAATTCTAAGGCCTATGTTAATGCACCATTTTACCCCTCTTAGAGTACATTTAATCCACTTGCCCCTAGGCATATTTCACAACTTGGTGCACCTAGGCCTCTAACCTTAGGTCCATCTAGTCCATGCCATTTCACCCTCAACAATGACCTTCGCATGTACATCCTCTCGACCATTTACAATAAAACACAAATACAAATTTCACACAGTTCGATCCCCTAAAGAAAAATGCCATGTTATCTCGACTTGAGCATAACAAGCACCAGCGACTTGAGAGATTCGCAGCTGACTTCAGCACATGGAAGAATTGAATGAAGTTGGTGGAGAATAGAGGAAAGACTGGTAGTTCAAGCCCATTGTAACATGCAACGGTTAATGATCGTGTAATCACAGCAAGACCTTCTTTAAACCTTATATGCGAGACGTCTTTGCATATGCACCATAGAAAGAGATTAGAGAGAGAGTAGGGTTTAGAGTCAATGAGTCGACAACCGATTGTGTCCCTGTACCCCCTGAGGGCCCCCTTCCCCAATATAGTGAAGAATTTGCTTTAATCTTGGAGAACTACAAGGTACAAATAACACTCTTCAGAAGCGCGCCCTAAAAGTGGCTCCCAAGAGATACTTTGACACGTTCGAGCTGACCCAGACCTAAGAATTGTTGGAAGATTTGACTCCATCGTTGTTGCCGATCACTCCACTGAGAGCTAGGCATTGTTTGTAGCCACTTAAGGGCTGCGCTTTAGCTGATCCATATGCTCAGATAAGAGCCTTCTTTTGGTCTGAGACGTCGCCCTCCTTCTTACCTTCAAAGACCACCGCTGGAACGGCATTTAGAGCAGGCAAGACTGCGTTTGTAGTAACTGGGGTTGGCGGGGCTCACAGAGCTACCGCAGAAGCGACGGTAGAAGACGGTGCTTTCGCAGCCTTCTCGGCTAACCACTTGGGGCAATCATTCTTCCTATGCCCAGCTATGTGGTGGCAATGGAAACATCGATGCTCCTGGTGGTATCGCTTCTGCTCGTCCGCTTGTAAGTAGCCTCCAATGATGCCCGCCTTAGCTTTTTCATCCGGAGTCATCTTTGGCTTAAACTCCTTCTGACCATAATTCTAGTGAGCTTTCTTCTGATTGTCCGTTTGGGAACCTTTACCCGCTGGGGTTGGGGCTGTTGCGGGGCTTTGGTATCCTTTTGGACCTGCTTTGGCTTTCCCCCGTTCAACATCATCTCTTGATTCTGAGCGAGGGTCAACGCATGCTCATAGGTAAGCGGGTCAAAGGTTCGTACGAGAAAACAGATGTTAGCATCCAAACCTCGAATAAACTGCTTGAGCTTGTTGTCTTCTGACACGCCCAATTGATGTGCCAAGGTGATGACCCGGTTACTATAGGTCAACACAGGCGAGCCATTCTGGGAAAGACGAGCCAACTCATCTTCCAAGTTAAGCATATACTGTGGCGGCAAAAAATGCGCTTTGAGGTCGGAAACAAACGTATCCGATACGAACTTTGTGACATGAGTGTTTGGGTCAGTATGCTTACTGGCCCAATGTTGCCACCAAGTGACCGTCTCACCCGTAAGATGAGGGGCTGCAAGGTGGACTTTGTATTCTTCGTCCGGAATACGAGCTAACGGAAAATGCGCTACAAACTAATGAATAAATTGCAAAATAGCTGAATGGTCACACTTATCGTCGTACTTGACAAAGTTAGGTGTGGACCTGTTAAGAGAGGGAACCTTCGGTATTGATGTCGAAACTAACGAGGCTGCGGATGTGGCAACTGCTGCGCTCATGCTAGCCTACATAGTGGCCATCAACTGCTGGTGCTGGGGCAGCATAGCTTCTCGGTCGAGCTTGTGCTGCTTCTCGACCTAGGCCCTTTCTTCGCGATGTAGTGCCTCCTCATGCTTGCGTTCTTCGCGCATCAACAAGAGCAGTTTTTTGAATTTTGAGAACTTGCCGCTCGATTCAAGTCTCTCTTCTTTTTCTTCAACCTGCTTCTTTGTTTCTTCCAACTCTCTTTCTTTTTCCTCCGGCTGCCATGAGTTAGTTGTCAACTGGTCCAATAGTAGTCTATTTGTCACGATCTGTGACATATTCCTTTCTCTATTTCTAGACTTATGGATGGTTTGATGAATGGACACTTGTGGACTTTCGACGGGACACTTCCCATGAGGCACAACCCTTGCCCTTTCGACGGGACACTTCCTATGAGGCACAACCCTTCACAAGAGACATTCTATTGAAGAGACATTCTTATTGTAATGTACCCTCTCATCAAGGGTCACACCCTTCACAAGGGGTACACACCTCTTCATGCACATACCCTTTGGAGTACACACCTTTAAGAGAAGCCCAATTGTATGGATGATAGTACATCTATCCTACAGACATTCAAGCAATACAATTATTCCTTGTTCTCTGCTATTTCAGTCTCCTTTCTATTCCTTAGCACATGTCTAAATATAGTAAATCTAGGATTTCTTACACTGGTATCAGAGCAAAATTCGCTCCTGCCTGTAGGAAATGCCCCCCACCTTCTAGCGCCGATCTGATACATCTTTTCCGCTAGAAGGATATCCGTGCACATTGTGCATGGAAGAGATGGAGAGGATGAGCGTAAAAAATTTTCGCGCCAACCTTGCCTAAAGTCATCTATGGCCTCTCTATCTCCCACACATCACAAGTTGATGTGAATGGACACGACAAAAATCGTGTCTTTTCAGGTGCTTGGGCTGTCCCAAAACCAAGGGACGCACCTTTTTCCACCATTGGACACACCTTTTGATGACGAGTCTCGACTCCTCACTCAAGGGACACACCCCATCGTGGACAAAAGGACACACCTATTCATGTAGGGACACCCCTTTTAAAAACAGGGACACACCCCTTCATGAAAAGGTGCACCTATTCCTAGGGTCACACCCCTTTGAATAGGCACACCTTTTAGGCACCAAGCACCTATAAAAGGGTACCTAGAGGGGTAAAATGGAAAAAAAAAAAAAAAAACCCAACCCCTAACCTTAGGTTTACCCTAGCTACCCTAGGGTTAATTAAACCCCCTAATTAATTTTTGGGCAACTACCCAACCTTAGGCAGCCCCCAACGAAAAAGAGGCGAACCTCTTTGACGTTCCGTACAGATCTGCACCATACGGATCTCCACACAACAGCAGCCCGCCTCAGCCCGTTCCGTATGGATCTGCACCGTACGGATCTCCACGCAGCAGCAGCCCCTAGCCTCGCCATATCGCAGCCTACCTGCGCAGCCCCTAGCCTCGCCATTTCGCTCAGCCTACCTGCGCAGCCCCTCGCTATTTCGCTACCCTGCCTGGCCTCGCCATCTCGCTGCCAGCCCGCGTAGATTTGCTGCACGCCTTGGCCTCGCCATCTCGCTGCCAGCCCACGCATCCTGCTGCCGCCTTCACGCACCATCACGCTGCCAGCCGTGCCACTTCTGCTGCCAGCCTTTGCCTTTTTCGCTGCCAGGTTCCTTGCCTTTGCAGCCCGGCTGGTTTTGAAGCCCTGCTCCTTTCCAGCCTGCAACGTGAGCACAGCATCAGCCAGCCTTTCGGTCGCAAAAAAGCCTGCAAACAGATTTTTGCCATGACAGCAGCACCCTGGTGTGCCAGCCCCTATTGTGATCTAGATTCGGGTACCTGCAGCCTGTTGCGCCAATGATAGCCTGCTCTCCTTGCCAGGTGGAGTCTTTCCATTCTGCTTTTAAGGATTCCCTTGTCATTATCAAATTACAGCAAATGAAAGAATCTACCTTAAAGCATGGAAACCCCTGGTAATTCACCCGGCATTTCAAGGACACCTCAGGAATCATCTACCACACAATACCGTGTTCAGATTGCACAACCAGCCCATTTCGGAGCTTTCGCATCGTGGGTCTTCTGTGTCACGTGCCCTCCTAGTGATTTGGACTACATCCTATATCTTCTGCGTGAGGCACCTCAGTTACATTACTTCCTCAGCACAGTCCAGGTTGTGTTCCACGAGACACGAAGATACCCAGAACCCGATATTCCTCAAGAGTTTGCTGTCCATCTTTGGAGAGAATTTTACCCCTCACCTTCAGCATCTCCAGGGTACTCTCCACCTCCTTCAGCTCCCAGATATCCTCCTATACAGGTTGTACCTTCTCCACGACAGTATTTACACTCCGAAGGCACTCCTTCTCCTAAATATCCTCCACTTCCAACAGCAGCTCCTTATACCTTCTCAGATCCGTGGACTCTGCAACCTACTCGTGTCCTCTCACGAGCAGTAACACCACTTTCGGCATCACCAGTGTTACCTCAGACAGGACCTCCTTTACCGGATTTCCACGGGTGGCTCCATCCTGCCTCGCCTGCCCCCTCCAACATGAGCAACCTCAAGGAGCAGCCCGAATCCTCTTCCAGGAATGGTACAAACTAGAGCGCAAGCTCAAGTCCAAAAAAGACCCCTGAAGTCAACGTACAAGGCGAAACACTACTGCAACTTCAAATTTCCCAACTTCAGGACAGCATCTCCGACTTGGTCCAGAAAGTTCACCAACTTCAAGATTCTCGCAGTACCACACATACAGAGGATGACGTGACGCAACCAGACGGCTATGCAGATTCATTCCCACTAGAGGTAGAAAACACTGAACTACATGCCCTCTACCGTTTACTTCAAGCTTCCAAAACTAAAAGACTTGACATCAAACTTCCGGAAGCCTATACTGGTCAACGCAATCGCCAACAGTTGACCAATGGCTCGCAAAAATGCGCATGTATTTTGATACTGTTGACGTCACTGAAGGCAAAAAGATCGCCTTGGGAGCCTCCCTCCTCAAGGATACAGCTTTTCTATGGTGGCAAAGACGCTTAAAGGATGACAGAAGTGTGTTAACATGGGAACGTTTTGAACACGTGCTCCGTAAGCAATTCATACCTGCCAATGCGGACTTCCAAGCACGTTCAAAACTCCGATAGTTGGAGCAAACAGGCTCCCTGTCTTCCTACATCTCTCAGTTCACCACATTGGTGCTAGAGATTGATGGTTTAACTGAGGATCATCGCCTTCATGCTTTCATCTCAGGCCTAAATCCCTCGTTACGCATTGATGTCCTCAAAGCAAACATCATCACCACAACTGGCGCTATTGCTTGCGCAGAGCGCATTACAGATTTCCAAAACACAGGGAAGCAGAGTGCTAATCGCACACAGAACTCTACTATGGCCAAAGGTGCTCGTCCTCAAGATAACACCAGGTTTCGAAAAAACTCCGGTAATCAAGGTCAGCGACAGTCTCAAGATCCCAGAAGTCTCAGAAATCGTATGCTGGATTCCAACAGAAGCACTCCTCTAAGGATCGCGCCTCTTCTTCTTCACAAAGTCATTACCGACATCCCCAACATAAAGGTGCGGCCACTGACAAGAAGAACAACTCCAGCACAAAAGGACTTTGTACCATCTGTACAGGCGACCATAGATGGTTCGATTGTCCCAAGGCGACCAAAGCAAAATTCCAATATGGAACCTAGCACTTCCCAAAGAGAAGATACTACCCCAGCACAAGACAAGAAAGGCAAAGCTGTTCGAATGGCAAATACCATCCACCTGAGCCTTTCCAGCAACCCCGAACCTTCCCGGGCCGCTCTAGTACTTTGTGTTCAAGGATCGATTCGTGGAACAACGGTCACTATCCTCATCGACAGTGGCTGCTCTCATAACTTCCTAGCTAGTTCTATGGTTGACAAACTTCAGTTAACCACCAATCCTAGTCTCACGGACTATCAGATTGAACTCGCAAATGGAACTACCTTCTTGTGCAACACCAGGATCAAAAACTTGTCTTTTCGCATCCAACATTATACGGACAAGTTGAACTTCGACATCATGCCTCTTTCTCGGTACGATGTCATACTTGAACAACAGTGGCTCTACGACTATGATCCATCAATCAGTTTTCGCAGCCATACTATCCAGTTTGTCCACCAGGGAAAACTTATTGAGCTAACTGATTCTAGGGACTCTCCTTCAACCCCAGTTGCCTCTGCCCTACAAGTAAAGAAGTGGGTTCGTAAACGTCAAGTAAAGACTTCACTTCTGTTGGTTACGGCAGTAAAGGAGACACTAACAAAGGATCCTCCTAAATACCTCAGCCAACCTTTTTTCCAGCCTTACCTGGATATTTTTCCACAAGAATTGCCAAAGCAGTTACCACCTCGACGACCAGTGGATCACCCAATCGAACTTATTCCTGGCAGTAATCCACCGTCGAAACCTCCTTATCGGGTTTCTTACACTCAAAATGAAGAAATCAAAAGACAGGTCACCGAACTACTCGACAAAGGTCACATTCGGCCCAGTCACAGCCCTTTCGGATCTCCTGTACTACTTGTGGAAAAAAAGAATAAGTCAATGCGCCTCTGCATCGACTACTGAGCCCTCAAGAAGCTCACTATCAAAAACAAGTATCCATTGCCTCGCATCGATGACCTCTTCGATCAACTTCTACATGCAACACAATTCTCAAAGATTGATCTTCGTTCAAGTTATCATCAAATACGCATACGAGAAGGCGATGAGTACAAGACAGCTTTTCGCACAGAGTATGGACACTATGAATGTTTGGTCATGCCTTTTGGGTTAAACAATGCCCCGGCCACATTCATGACATTAAAGAACGACATCTTCAGGCCTTTCCTCGATAAGTTCGTCATTGTTTACCTCGATGACATCCTCGTTTTCAGCAGATCCCTACATGAGCACAAACAACATCTTCACCAAGTTTTTGAAGTTCTCCGCGCAAATTCTCTCTACATCAACATTGAGAAGAGTGAGTTCTTCAACACCCAACTCGAATATTTGGGACATGTTATTTCCGCGCTCAAGGCATCTCTGTGGATCCCAAGAAGGTCGAGGTAATCCAAAACTGGCCTACTCCTAAGAATGTTCATGATGTCCGCTCTTTTCTCGGATTGGCAAACTTCTACCATACAAAGGTTTATCAGTTTTCCGAAATCGCAGCCCCTATGTCCGAATTATTGAAAAGCACAGCAGTTTTTCAGTGGCTTCCCGAAACACAGTATAGTTTCCAACAACTCAAGCAAGCACTCACTACCACACCAGTTATGGCTATTGCTGACCCAAACCTTCCATTTGAGGTCATGACCGACGCTTCCGATATCGCTACAGGAGCAGTCTTGATGCAAGAAGGCAGAGTTATTGCTTTTGAAATTCAGCTTGAAGCCAGCAGTAATAATGAAGCTGAATATGCAGCCCTCTTTGAAGATTTGAAAGTATGCATTAGTCTAGGTATTAAGAGACTCATGATTAAGGGAGATGCTCTGTTGGTTGTGAAGCAAATTTTAGGTGTCTGGAGGGTTAAGCATGTTCATTTGAAGAGATGGATAAGTGCGGTGAAGAAACTGTTAAATCGATTGGATGCCTGGACACTCTAGCATATTGAAAGAGGTAAGAATGTAAATGCACATGATGCTGCACAGGAAATTACAGCAGCTTATGTTGATGCAGTAGGAGTGCAGGAGCCCTTATACAAAGGAAGGGAGACATTAGCTTGTGAGGAAAGCTTCCTGTTAACTGGTAAAGTGCCTGAAGAAGTTCCGAAACAAAGAAAATACGGATTTATTAAAAGCTGTACTTATTATTGTCTGATAGATGATGTTCTTTACATGAAAGGGGCTGATCTGGTGCTCAGAAGAATTCCCTGGCATGGGGAAGTTTTTCATATTCTACAAGCTAATCATGAGGGAGTATGTGGAAGACATTTTGCTTTCAAAATCATGCTGAGGAAAATACTTACAAAAGGATATGTGTGGCCATCCCTCCAGAGAGAGATAAGACATTGGTGCAGGTCATGCCTACAGTGTCAGCAAATGAGTAAGAGGATCTTACATCCAGAACTCAGAAATATCATGCTTGCTTATAATATTTTTGAGAAATGGGGAATAGATGCCATCAGTCCTCTACCCATGACAGCCAGGGGAAATTGTTATATGCTGACAACTGTGGATTATTTGACGAGATGGGCTGAAGCACGAGCAGTACGGGCTGTCAATGCGAAATCTATATGTAAATTTGTGTATGAGGATATTTGCTGTAGATTTGGTATTCTGAGGCTGACTGTTTTCTGAGTTTTGGGGGGAAGTTCAGTTCTAAGTTCAGTCTGTTTCGGGCTGTGTAGTCTTTTGTCTCTCTTTGAGTTTGTGTGATCCATGTTCAGTCAGTTTTTTTTTTGTGGGGGTTTGTCTCGGTGCCTATTGACACATACTCTGGAATCTAGTTCATAAGCTCATCATCTACGAGCCCACATTGCAGCTGATCCCTATGAAGTCTCAGCTATCTGACGTGGTGAAGTACATAATTCCTGGTTGTCTTTCTTTTTTTTTTTCTTACCAACGTCTTTGAATATGCACCATAGAAAGAGATTAGAGAGGAAGTAGGGTTTAGAGTCAATGAGTCGACAACCGATTGGGTCCCTGTACCCACTGAGGGCCCTCTTCCCCAATATAGGGAAGAATTTGCTTTAATCTTGGAGAACTGCAAGGTACAAATAACACTCTTCAGAAGCGCCCCGACAGCGGCTCTAAAGAGATACTTTGACATATTTGAGCTGACCCAGACCTAAGAACAGCCCAGCCATTGACCAAGGCCTCTATGCCGTCCACACTGAAGATGTGACGACTCTGCGAGGCTAGGATGAGACTTGTGCTGTCCACGGGCATGTGGGGCTACTGCGTGAGTGAGAGAGAGGTGTGAACGGAAACTGTGGTAGACTGAGATATGGAGCTGAGGAAACTGAGTGAAAAGCTGAGTGAAAGAGCTGTGCTGTGAGCTGAGAAAACTGCAAAGGAAAACTGAGAAAAGCTATGAAACAATCGACACAAAAACCTCTGTCAACTTGCTGTCCCATTGACTGCATGCAGGGCTCAACACTTGGGGCTGGCTGGAGGTGAATCCAGGTGCTGATCCAAGGCTGTGGGCTGCACCAGACTGAGGGAGGCTGAGCTGAGCAAGTGAGGGGGAGACTTGGCTGAAGACTGAATGAGAGAAAAATGAGGCCTTGGGCCTCCTTATATAGGCTTCTAGGGCAGACTGACCGACCAGGTCGGCTGGTCAACGCCGACCGTTGACCTGGTCGGTCAAAAGTCAACGTTGTCTATAAACTCAACGTATACCTAGATGAATCCAAGAACATTCCCAAACTCATCCTCTAAAAACACAACATAGTGCAGTTTCAATCTCATGATAGTCACTCACAAGGTTGAAAACCATAAACTCCATCATGCATAGTAGGGACTAGCTACTATGACATCCCCACTGACGTCATCAGCGCCCAAAAGTGGGTGTAGACCATAGTATAAAAATATGCTCGCACACATACAAATCCACACACCCACACATACTTGAGCTTCCATTTATACAAAGTCTTCGTACTGAGTTTCTGTCAAGTCTGCGTTTTTTGACCTGCATTGTCTTCTGCTGATATTTGCGTCCTTTGGTGCCTTTTTGGGCCCTAAAACCTTGCCAAAAAGGCCCTAGAACATGCTGCAAACTGTTGACTATGCAAGATCTAGCTGCCCGTTCTCCAGTGGGTACCAAAGGACTGACTCTGACCTATGGTTCAGGAATGGACTGACCTACGTAGCTCGTGCCTGACTCGTCCTTGGACTAGGGCTCACAAAGGGGTCACGGCATTCGACAAAAACACCTATTTAGGGATCTACTTAGCACTTTTGATGTAGCCAGTGTGTCACATTGCACCCAAGTGCAGGGGTGCATGTGACATTCCCTCCTCCTTAACTTGGCGGTAATTGCATTGCTTCCAAGTAGTCGGAACTCCTGGAAAAAATCTTCATCGAGCCATACCACCTCATGAGTCCCGCAATCTCGAAACTTCGTTTTGAAATCCCGGATGCGTCGTCCTAACCCATGCTTCCACTTGTCAAGGAGAATCTGCTCTGGCTCCAAAACTTCGGCTTCGTCTAGAATCTCAAGTTGTTGCTCTTCTGCGACCTCCGTCAAGGCGGGTCCAATGTAAGGCTTTAACCATGCTACATGAAACACATTGTGCATCGTCCAACTGGGTGGTAACTTTAACTTCATGGAGACGTCGTTGATCTTCTGAATGATAGGGAAAGGTCCGAAACTTCTGAAGAATAGCTTAGGGCATCGTTTGTCCACCTGTTTGAGTCTTTGCTTAATAATCCTTAAATATACCCATTGTCCCTCTTTATACGTGACATCTTTCCTGGATTTGTTAGCTTGACACGTGTATGCTACTTGAGCTTTGGCAAGACGGCCTTTAACTGACTCCATAATCTCCGCTAAACTTTCTGACGTCTTATTGGCTTCAAGAGATGGAGATGTAATCCTGCTAAGGAGTGAAGTAAACCTCTTGCCGAATGCTGCTTCATAGGGTGTACGGCCAATACTGGATGAATAGGTATCATTTAATATGGCCTGTACTAGTGGAAGAAACTGCTCCCACTTGGACTGTGTGTCGTGGCAATACGCTTTAAGCACATCGAACGCGAGCTTATTATAAACTTTTGCTTCGCCGTTCATCTGAGGGTCAAATGCACAGACATCTGGAGCTTTGTGCCGAGATTATCGAACAAGGCTCTCCAAAAATGAGAGGTAAACTTCGTGTCCCTATTTGATGTAATCGTTTTTGGCATTCCTCCAATAGGATACCAATAGCTGATGAACAAACGAGCTATATCTTCTACGCTGGCCGTCTGCTTGCAAGGAATCAACATGCAATACTTAGAAAAGCGATCAACAATCGTAAAACACACAGTATTACGCGTACCTACAGATGCGGGAAGGGGTCCCACGAAGTCCATGTTGATGTCCTAGAACGGACCTTCTCGTATCATAAATGGCTTGAGAAGTCCTGCCGCCTTTTTGTGGGAAACTTTTATCTTTTGGCAGATCTGACAATTCTGCACATAACCATAAACATCCCTCGCATTTTAGGCCAATAAAAATAGCACTCTAACTTCTCCAAGGTGTTGTTAATACCCCAATGTCCACCGATGAGGGAGTCGTGAGCACCGGCCTTCCATAAACAAAAGGACAGTGATCTTCTTCTACTCAGTCATAAACTTCATAAATAGCCACAATGCAAGCTTCAGTCACTTAAATCACTTAGCACAACATAGAAACAAGCTTCAACAACAACAAAGGTGAGGCTAAATCAATGAAAATAGTACACAGTGCACCCACAGGCCCCAAATGCCTTTGCGCCCCTTACGGTATTTATTTATTGCTTCTAAATGGAAATGCTTTACAACAAGGGTTCAACCTTACACTGTTCCTCTCTGCAAATCCTCTACTTGTCTTCAAGGCATCTAATCCCATTGCACCACTAGAATTCCCACTGGCAAGGCATACTCAAGCATTCACTTCTGATCAAACTCAACTTAGAGGCATTCAAGCATCCAAACCACTGGCAAACTGTGCTCAAGGCAGCCTCAAGGCTATCACATGCATCCACACTGTCCTTAGGCCTTCCACAGGATCACCCTGGCCTTTGGGTGCTTACTAGAACCTTTTGGAGTCCCACACAACACGCATTCACTGCAAAAAGCTGCAAAGCAAGAAAGAACAAGGAAAAAACTGAACCTGGAACCAACTCCCGCTGTCTGTGGCAGAGGGACGAGCTCCTTCCTCACACCTATCCTCTATCCAAGCTCCCCGCAGGGTGCAGGTGTCTTCCAGCAATCAGGAGAAGAGAGAGAAATGAAGGTAGAGACAAGAAAGAACTGTAGAGGAAAGATGGTTCACATATCTGCCCCGAATGGACACTGGTCCAGAACAGCTCCAGAAGCCACCACGCAGCCAAAAACATGTGCACAAAGGTCCAGCACAGCAAAAGACAACCGCGGGCACCTGCTGGAGGCAACTGAACACGTCTGTACGGATTCTGTACACCCGTACAAACGTCGTACAGTCCGTACAAAATTTTTTCAAAAGTCCAAAAATGAGTTCTGGCACTTCCTAGAAGTGCATACTAGCCTTGGAACAGTCAAAACACTTTTAAAACAGCTGAAAACAGGCTTGAAACAGCTCAAACAGCTCAAAAACTGCACAAGAACAACTGAAAACGTCCTACACTTCTAGGAGAGTGAGGGGAGAGAGATGGAAGGTGGGGGAAAGGCATGCATACACATGCTTGACAAATGGCACCTCCTCCTTGCCATTTGCCCCTTCATTAAAGTCCTGACCCCCATACCAAGGACAACGTTGGTTGTCCTTGGGCCCAACTTTTAGACCCCTCTTTTAAAGCCTTTGCCTTGCCCCTAGGACCTAGTGGTGCACCTAGACTTTGCCCCTAGGACCTAGTGGTGCACCTAGACTTTGCCCTTAGGAACTTCTAGGAAGTGTGCACTTCCTCTAGCCAGTCCCTCACAGCCAAACCATTACAACACTTAACCATGGTTAACCCCGGGTTAAGCGTAGGTTGAGTTACGAAGATTCTTTACATCACTTTTCACGTCCTCGTGACACATAGGGACAGCCCAAGTAGTAATGGCTTGGATCTTTTCGGGATCCAAGTGAATGCCATCTGCGCTTATGATGTACCCCAAGTACTGTATTTCTTTCAGCCCAAACTTACTTTTCTTAGCATTGAGATAGAGCTGGTTGTCACGTAACACCTAAAGGGCATTGCAGACGTCTTGAACATGCTGCTCAGCTGTGGCATAAAAGATTAGGATATCATCCAAAAAGATGAAAAGAAACACCCCGATATACTTGGCAAATACCGCGACATCATCTTGTTGAAGGTCGATGGGGCGTTCTTGAGACCAAACGGCATCACAACGAACTCATAATGAGCTCGCTCTATCTTGAAAGCTATCTTTGGAATGTCAGCTTCAAAAATGCGGACTTGGTGATAGCCACTCTTAAGGTCGATCTTGGAAAAATATTTTGCACCGTTGAGCCTTTCTAATATGTACTCGATGCGGGGCATTGGGAACTTGTTGCTGATTGTAAGCTTATTGAGCGCCCTATCATCAACACAGAGTCGTGCTGACTTATCCTTCTTCTGCATGAAAAGTATCATTTTGTTTTGTTTTGAGAGCTGGTCAAATCTGTTGGAAAGGTCACCTCCCCATCTGTAGAGCGTGGGGGAGGGAGACCTAGGGCAGAAGATGCCCAGAGAAGAGAGAGAGAGGGGGCTGCCACATGGGCAGCACCTTACAAGAGAAGAAGGCTGCAACAGATGGCGCGAACTACAGTGCAGATGGCGGGGCATCCAAGTGATGGAGCGGGCCTGCAAGTGGGTAGATCAGAGTGGCGCAGCACAGGCGGGACAGACCAGCACATGGGTCGGCCAGGAGAGAGGCTGGTTGGGCTGCTTTGAGGCAGCCAACCAGAGAAGAAGGCTGCAACAGATGGCGCGAACTACAGTGCAGATGGCGGGGCATCCAAGTGATGGAGCGGGCCTGCAAGTGGGTAGATCAGAGTGGCGCAGCACAGGCGGGACAGACCAGCACATGGGTCGGCCAGGAGAGAGGCTGGTTGGGCTGCTTTGAGGCAGCCAACCAGAGAAGAAGGCTGCAACAGATGGCGCGAACTACAGTGCAGATGGCGGGGCATCCAAGTGATGGAGCGGGCCTGCAAGTGGGTAGATCAGAGTGGCGCAGCACAGGCGGGACAGACCAGCACATGGGTCGGCCAGGAGAGAGGCTGGTTGGGCTGCTTTGAGGCAGCCAACCAGGCCTTATATAGGGCTGACCTAGGGGCTGGGCCCTTGCCTAGATTGGAGGGCCAAAAACCCTCAAAGTGTGGGCCATAAAGGCCCAGTTTTGTGAGCCCTTAAAGGGCTGGACCAGCAGCAGACTGGTCGGCCAGTCTGGTCAGCCAGTATGAGGCTGGCTGGTCGGTTTTCTCAGCAGGCCTTAGGGCCTATATAAGGAGAGGCTCTTGGCCTCATTTAATATCCAGCATAGCCAGCAGTTCCAGGGCAGAAAGGAGCAGCAGGAAGCCTACTACCTGAGCCTATCTACAGGAGGTGAGAGAGTGCAACAGGTGCTGCAGACTTAGCTCTAGGGAGAGGCTGGACCTTGGCTGTCTTCTAGGGCAGCAAGGTGCTGAGATCATCATACCTTCTGGAGCAGCCATTCACAAGCAGGTTGGAGCAGTGGAACAGGGACCTGTGTGCTGCAGACAAAGCTTGGCAGGGGCTGCCCACCTAGGCTGATTCACAGGCAGTAAGGTGGAGAACACACTGGACGGAAAGTCTACAGACGCTCGAGGTGGAGCACGCGGGATCGAGTCTAGAGATAGCCAGCAGATTGGAGAAGGACCTTGTGGTTAGATCACAGGACCACACCATTGGTGGGACTCTGGATCTATCTATTTTGTATTGTGTCCATAGTTTTGGACGGAAATATATATTTTGGGTGGTTTCTCTATCTGGCTGGTTCATTGTCTATTAATGAGTCTGCACATCTATATTATGCACATTAAGTTAAGAAGTTAGTGATTCCACACCCACACCACACTGTGTGAGCTCCCGGGCATTACTATCAGTCTTCCGCTGTGCGTACCCGCTGTTGGGTGACTTATCTCCAAGAAAAAACCCTTGGCCCCCTACCTTAATTATTTCAGAACCACCTCAAGTGTGGACCCTCCTCACTGCTAGTGAAGGGCGGGGAAGGTACCAAGACCCTCATGGGACCAAGTATTCGGGACCTGCCTTGGGGTCCCCAGCCCGCAGCTCACCCAATGAAAATCCTATAAACCAGTGGGTGCTCGATATAACAACAAGAGCTGCCAAACCCGTACCAGGCGTCAGCTCAACATTGGCAGTCCCTTCATGTGTCACGAGACACTCTCTTTGCACAAAGGTGTCAGCCCCTTTTCATCCTGTGTGCTACAACCTACATAAGTCCATGGCCCTCCTCTGCTCTTCACCGGTGATATACACTCTACACTCCTCTCTTCTTAGATTGCTACTCCGCTCTCTTGGCTATCTTTTGGACTCTTACCACCTACTTCCATTGCTCCCAACTTGGACACTTGACAAAGTTGTAACAAATTTGTAACTCTCAAGAGAAATAAAGAGGAATCTTTATTTAGATTGACTCTGGTCAAATCTAGTCAACTAGAACAAATTTTATTTTCCGTTGTTTTTACATTGGTTAATGAGCATGTGGGGATGCCCACCAAGGACTAGGATTAGTCCAAGAATTAGAATGCATGCATTTGGCTAACCTCTAATGGGTTAAAGCGTTGGTATTTGTTTATTTGGTGAGTAGGACCTAGAAGAGTGCAAAAAGGCCCAGAATTCAAGGGGCAAGAGCCAAAAAGTAGGACCTTTTCTCAGCCCTGGGAAAATCTCTTTTCTCAAACCTGGGTGGAGCTGGGTTTTTCTTCTATGTTGTCCCAGCCTGAAGTGATGGCACAGTAGAAGGGTCCTGCATTTGCATGAGCCTGGCCACTGAAGCTGAATGCATCATGTGCTGGATAGACTTTGTGCTGCGTATTTACAATAGCCTGAATTTTTGGATGTAAGCCTGCCCGATACTTCCTGAGTTGGGTCTTTTCAGAGACTTTCTTGAAGGGAGCAATCTACAGATATGCATCCCAAAACTTATAGTTATAAGTCTCAGTTGTGTCTCCCACATCCATGTGCAAACTCTCCCAACCAAGGAGGACATGATCTCTGAACTGTTTAGGCATGAATTACTTGTAGAACATCTTCTTAAAGCCCTTCCAGTCCTTTGGGGCTGACCCATCTGTGGTATGCGCACTCCACCACGCACCAACTGTACCAGTGAGATGCAAGCCCGCCATACGCATTCCAGAAAATTTTATGAGCCAAACACAGCATCAAACTACCTTATAAATTGCATAGGCTTATCTGGCTGACCATATTGACCATTGTAGGTGATAACTTGCACAGACCTACCGCCTTCTTTAAATTCCCTTGACTCAAGTACCTGCAGGACAGTTTTCTTCTAAGCAACTTCTTTCTTTCTGCGTTTGGGAGCTGGGGAGATTTTTGAATTGGATGATGAACTGGAACTAGAAGTAGATGAGGAATCTGTAGAAGAAGAACTAGAAAATGTGGATGAACTGGAAGGAGAGGATTCCTTGCTTCTCTTCCTCTTCTTCATCTTCTTCCCTTTCTTAGACTCGGGATGGAAAGCCTTACTCCTCTTAGAAGCATGACCAGATGAAAGAGAAGGGGATGAACTTGAAGATCTGTGGCGCTTAGTTTTCTCCCTTTTCATCTTTTTCTGGCTTTCACGGCGAGACTTCTTATTCTTCCTGGATGCAACATCTGAGGAGAGGGAAGGGGTTGAACTCTGGGATTTTTTCCTGCCAATCTGCTTTTGGGTAGCTACAGAAGAAACTTTCTCTGGCTCTTCCTCTGCATGAGGAAATAAAGGACCCCTTCCTGCTTGAGCAAGCTGTTCAAGCAGCTCTCTGTATGGGTCTTCCTCATTGGAATGCCCAATTTGTTCTGGTCCGACCCGACCAGTGTCTGCAACCCTTTCAGTGTCCCCACGAGATGACATGGCATGTTATAAAGAAGCCAATACCACAATTTCAACACTTGGACTTTAGCAATCCTTTCAAACATGCACCAGATAACACTCTGCCCTTTTGCAACCAATTACGAAGGCATTAACGCCTTACTGTTGTGTTGTCCTTTTCTGGAGAATTCAAAACAACCCCACAATGCATTTAAAAGCATTTATGTCTTGCTGGCATCCCAGCCCATCTTGGGCATGCATACTCCTACAAATTGTTTTGTGGCAATTCTAGTAGGTGTTCTTTCATCTCAAGCTCGTACATCACACACTTCCTGGTGCCAAAAATTCTGCTTTCTGCTCAAGGCCTAGCTTCCAAGGTTTTACTGGCGCATTAAGCACTCAGACCTAACAATTTTTTCTGTAATATTAGGCAGTAATCCACTCAGACCTGACGAAAAAACATGCTCTCCTTTTTTTTTTCCAAACAAGCTGCCAAGACCTGCAGTTTCTTGTGGTCTGGTTTGCTTAACCCAACGTGGGTTTCTCTGCAGGACTCTTGTGACCTTGGCGTATCTTTAAACAGACCAAAAGAATCATAAGTGCCCATACAGCGCAACACGGCATACTCAAATTCAGCTTGCATCGAGGCATCTCTGGTCTAACGCTATTCCAAAATTCTGATTTTCCTTTTTCTCAGGTGGGTTGACGTAGATCAATGAAATCGTCCCTTCGTCATCCCATGTGTGAACACCTATTCAGACGATGGAGACGTCGCCACCATGTACAATTAACAACGACACGTTGCGAGTTAGTGAGCGTCAATGGACTTGCGTAGTCCTGGACTCTTTCCAAGCTGTGAGCAATTATTGCAGCCCTCTGAATCGGTCTTTCCCAAGGTAACATCTGTCCCAAAGTGCTGCGATTAGGGTTTGGAAGCTGATCTTGTGGTTTGGTTAAAGTTTCAAAAGCTGATAACACTCATTCTTTTCCTCTTCATGCCAGTTTATTTTTAACTCCATATTGGCTCATTTGGAGGGTCACAGAGATAATATCAAAAACGGTATTAAACAGCAACATTACAGAGTTCCCTTCTTACCTCATCTTTGGGCATTTGCATACCTCGATATAGAGACTTTCGAGCAGAAACAAGTGAATATAGTAGAGGGAGGCACTGATTTTTAAAGGCATGCACACACCCACTGATCAGTCGTCGTAAGCACACAAAAAAAGCATAGCTACAAGTCAAAATAACAGCCCATTATGAAGAGGGGCGTTGATTTCGTAAGTGTTCACACTTCCACAAAAATGCCTATGCATCCACCGCATGACAGCTCTTGAAATTCTCCACAACATGCCACATGTCATTATCTCGAATGACTGTCTCATGGTGATTCAAATACTCCAGCAAAGTGTCAAGCATGTAGGCACCTGGCCACTCTCTGACATGTGACAGAACCGGCAATGTGGTCTTCACATAATTCAGTACCCACAACGGGTGGTTGACACAAGTGGCTAGGTTATAGTTGCTTTCCATGTCTGACGACAATCGATAATCAAAGTTCCCACGAACATGGATACCGTACAATTTCAGTGGTTCATTCAACGATGCAACAGGTCCACCAGAGCTGCCACACGTGGTACTGGCTCAGAATTTTAGCACATAATCATTGGCTCCGATGACATCCCCAACACTGACCGACATTCTATCAGGAACTAGAACTGACTGATTCAAATTTGCTAGCAGAAGCGATGCCTTCTTGCTGTCCACCACTCCATATTTTGTATCCATCTCATCGTCCTCAACCGGACCTAGAGTCATATGCAGGGAAATGTGGGACATACGATCACTCAAAGAATAGTAGTTACTCATAGGAAAGATTATTTACCTGGATAGCAGAGACAATACACCAACTGATCAGACTCTGGATCTGGCATGTGACATGTCGGTACATACCACCATTGTTTACTGTGAGGTTCTATGCGACGGTGAGGCCAAACATCACCATAGCAGTCAGCCCCAACCACTCACTCGACGAGGAGGATTAGAGGGTCTCATGGCCTGTTCCCACGCAGTCCAGACGCTCACATCTGGTTGCTGAAGCCTACACTCGGTTCGATACTCGGTTCGATGACTGGAGATTCAAGCCACACATAAGCCTTTTAAAAATGCAGGGAGCCCAATAAGGCTCAACCCGGGCACGTAAACGGATCCACCATTTTCTAAAACGTTCGTTGAGCCACCTAGATTGCGCAGGCCACCACCTCTAACTCCACACACGTTAAACAAGTAGGGTGTTGCTCCCGCACCCAAATGCCCGAGGATAGGTCTAGACAACTTGTACATTAGACCCTCAGATGACATGGGAGCCACCACCAGATCTGGATGGCATTTCGTAGAGTTGGGGTCGCGACACAATTCTGTTATTTATAACAGAACCTCACTTTCTCTTGCATTGATTGCAATGTACTCTTTCCTTCAAGTACATGTGTCACTCATTTAGGGTTTAATCTCAGCCGTGTTCTTTCTCTTATTCGATTCAGCATGATTATGATTGAATCTGGGAAGAGATCACTTTGATTTCCTACACAAATTTCTATAGTAAGAAGGGCATGGTGGACCTATGAGAGAAGAAGTACATAGCAAACTATGTGAAGGAGAAACAAACAACTAGAGACAAACGATGTGAAGCTATTTGTGGTTTTCATCATCTTACATCTCATTTTCTTGAAGTTTCAAGACCTTCATGCCACCACAACATTGTTTTTTGAATGCTTTTTGACCCTAAGGTTAAAACCATAGTCTCTAAAAATGTGGGTGTGAACAACCCTTAAAACCCTTATTCAAAAACACCACTTCATAAGCCCTCCACTTGCAAACCATCCAAAAGCACCCTCTAAAATCACTTTGTTGTTTTTTCTTCAAAACCTTGGTCATAAGCCAAGCCTTCTTGCACCAGAATTCATGGAGATTATCACGCCATCTTGTAAATCCACACCGTTGTATACAATTAAACATCACCATTGAAGCTAAACAAAGCTAATTGGTAAGACCTTTGCAAGTGGTATCAAGTACCTCATTTGTTGATAATTTCAATGGGGAAGGTTTCCACACTAGGCTATACAAATGAAGTACCTTCTAATGCATCAAAGTACATGGAAAATCATTAAAAAGGATGTACCTACTGTACATGATGAAGATTGGGAAGAGAGAGAAACGAAGAAGCACTATCTCTCATAGGACTACACTTCGGCATGAGCTTGATCCTCCAAGAAACACTAAAAAGATGCATGGGATCAATTGAGCACAATGTTTAAAGCTAAAGCAAAAAATCAAGAAATTCACCTTAAAATTGAGTTCTATGTGATTCAAATGAACTTTAGTGAATCCTTGGCACAATTTATAAACAACATAAAAAGCATCATGACCCAATTGGACGATATAGATGCAAAAGTTGGAGGGAAGGATGCACCTGCAATTCTCCTCAAGAGTATGCCCGAAGAATGCAATGCGTTAACAACAATCTTGAAGAATCTACCTCAATCTACATCCAAAGGATGTGTGTTATCACTACTCGAAGAAGAAAGAAAGTCAAGGCAACTACAACAACAAGAACTAACAACTATGAACAAGTAATCTTCTTCGAGTAGTGATAATACACATCCGGAGGAAGTCAAGGCAACTACAATAATTGTTCGGTTGAAGAAGAAAGGGAAGTCAAGGCAACTACAATAATAAGTACCAACAACTATGAACAAGTAATAATCTTCAACCGAACAACAAAGAAGTGGTAACATTGTGGAAGGATGGGATAGTTCCAAAGTTAATGCAAGTTGAAAGACAAGCCAAAGTGTAACCATTGTAAGAAGTGGGGACATAAAGAAGGAGAATAACCGAGAAGACAACAATGTGCAGTCTTCATTGAGCAAATAAGTGATCATCAATGAAAAACTCTTCTAAGAGCTACACCGACAGACTTCACTACCTTAGCCAATGAATTTGTAAAGAGGTCACCAAATGAGAAGACCTAGATTTGTTATCTCTAATCACACCTTATCACCTAAGCAGCTATGTCGGCACTAAGGGGGGGTGATGATTTGTTGAAATCCTCACATCCAACCACCTTCTAGTAGCCTAAGAATACGGCAACAAGGGCGAGCATTGAGAAATGTGGTGCCATGGAGTAAGTAGAATTGTCATACAAGAGCATGCTACCACATGTCACGGAGGCTTTATCCCACGTAATGAGTAAGCAATGCCAATATGTTCTTCGCCCTATAAAAAGGGGTCACTTTCAGGGAATTAATCATGCAAGCTCTCAAGTCTCTATATGAGTGAGATATGAGTACAATTCTGAATCTTGTAACCTAATTGAAGTTGAGTCTATGCAATCAATCTAGCTCTTCATCATCATGTGTGCATTTAAGGTTCATCCACCCTAGATTAGGATTAGCACCATGTAGCCATAGCTTCAAGGTTCTCATGCTTCTTCACATTTACCTGTCATTTATTGTTGACAATTAGAAGAAGACGTGGATATACTTCCTTGAGGAAAAGACTTAGTTGTGATAAGTTCAAAGTATTTAAAAACATGGTTGAGAAGTGGATTGGAATGCACGTCAAGACACTCAGGTTAGATGGAGGAGGGGAGTACATCTCCAATGAATTCAATTCATACTTGTGGAATTATTATGCATAAGACTTGAAAGGAATACTTCTTAACAAAATATGAGCTGAACCACTAGAAGGTTGATTTCACTTTCCATTTTGACCACCTACACCCTTCCTCTTGCTACCCCTGTGATTATTTGATTACCTAGAGGCTTCATGTAATGATTGCTATTAAAGAACTACTGACCAATTGGACAAAACTCCCCAGCACACTATCGTCCTTATTGCCAATGTGTCATTGTTAACCGATTTGGTTAATAGTATGCCCTTTGGCTTATAATTTTGGAAACACTTGTAATATCTCATGAGTTCCAGGTAATGTCATTGATTAGATGAGCCATGTAACTTATTCCCTCGATTAGGACAAGCAAAGAATGAAGCCATTGGCCCATATTGGCCTAAAAGAGTGAGAATAGAGGCTAGTGGAGAATTAGGGTTTGGACAATGGTCATGCATAAAAGACAACTATTTGGATTTGGATCTTATTATGCATTGCAGAGAATACAAGCTCTCTTGCTTCCAGGCTCTAGTGTCTTATGTTTGATTCCCTCCTTGTTGCTTCCATGCCTAGGTCCCATTCACCATGCTCACACTCTCCCCTCTCCTCCTTCTCCTTCTTGTGTTCTTTTCTTGTGGAGCAACTACTGAGATGCAATTTGGGAGCTCCAGAAGTGACATCCATGGACAACATTGTGAAGTGTAAGCCCTCAAACAAAGGTTAGGAGAAGACGAGCTCTTCTTCGACGACACCTCAAAGTCCCCATGACATGTTAACCCATGTAGGAGTTAACATTTTCCACATATGGGGTTCCAAATCTTATCTAGGTGGAGGGGCAAAAAGTAAAAAATGCACTGTGATGATGTGGCACTGTGCAATTGTGTTCACATGCAGAGTGCAAAATGTGCCTGGCAGGAGGTAACTGTGTCTAACTGGAAGTGATCTGGTTAAGTTAGAATAATTGGACCTTAACCTGTGGTTAGGTTAACTGAGGTCAATTGACTCAACCTAGTTGGGTCAAGTTAGGTTAACTTGATTGGACCTTGACTCAACCCAAGATGGGTGGCCAGGTTAGGTTAACCCTAGTCAAGTTAACTAGGTATGGTTAACTGACTTGAGTTAATGCTTGTCAGGTCCATGTATTGTGCATGGGCTTAGATTGAGCAAAAAAATTTGATGAACGGGTACTGTGAAAACAGAACGATGATGTAGAAGGATGGCAATGGGTTGAGAGTGATCGTCGGGAGTGGCTCGTCGCGTTTTGGATCGCTATGCAATGGAGTCGGTGGTGAAGAAGTCCATTGGCTAGCATGAGCTATGGCATTCATCGGTGCTGCTAAGGCTGAGGCTCCACTCGACTGTGGCGATTACAACTTGGCCCAAAGGCGCTGGGTTGGTCTGGCGAGGCATAGGCAGAGGAGCGCTTGGCTATTGTTAGCGTTGTCATTGTAGAAGTTCTAGTTAGAGGAGGTTGACAGCAAGGAGGCATCGGCTGCGTAGATGGTTGGGTGGCACTAAGGTTGAAGTCGAGGATGTAGCACAAGGCCAAGGAGCTAACGCCTGGTAAAGGAGGTCATGGGAGGCGGCCAAGTGGCTGGGCGCTTGGAGGTAGTCAGACGTTGAGACAGAGGAGTCGAGCAGTGCCAGTGGCTTTGGCGAGCGAGTTGGCATCATGGGAGGCTACGAGGAGCAGGACACTGCTTTTCTTGGCTCATATGTGAAGCATGCTTGTTAGCGTTGGGAATGGCGAGGACTCTTAGTGGTGTAGAGGCATGAGGTCGCTGGTTGCATCCGACTATGGAGGCCTCATGCTGGCTGGACGAGGGAACCGCTGTCGGAGCTCGTTGGAGGAGCTGACTACTGCACAAGTTGCACGCTGGTTGTACGATAGGAATGGTCAAGTGGTTGTCTGCTTAGAAGATGGCTCGTGGCAGTCGTTGCTCGCTCACTAGATGTTCTCTCAGTTTCTCTAACTCTCTCAATGACCTTTGGAAGGGAAGGAAGATGTTCTCTCAGTTTCTCCTTATCTCTTTCTCACTCTCCCCTTTTTTTTCCCCCCCTTTCAAGGAATAATAGCTTTGGCAGAACTCTCCCTCAAAACTGAACTATCTCTCACTCTCTATCTCTCAACTATGAACGGAATCAACACTCTAAATCACTCTCTCATGGAAGAATGAAATGAAATAATCTCGCAATCACTCAAGAAGAATGAACGAACATTTCTAAAATGGACGAAACTTCTAACACTCATGAAAGTGGAAGAATGAATGCTCAAGAACTCTCAATCTCTCTCAAGGATCACAATGTCTCAGCGGAAGACAAGGATGCTCTAATACCATGAATGAATATGCGAAAAAATAGGGGAGAAGAGTGGAGATGAGAAGAGAGGGCACAGATAGAAGGTGAACACCACAAATGACTAGCTGTACACTATATTATTTGTAAAGAATGAATATATACATCCCTTTTAGGGATAGGGTTAGGGTTCACAACCCTAGTGCCTTTTAGCACTCTTTATGTGTTAGTGCTATGCACATATGATATTACATGATGTTGAGATGTGTATCTTCAACAAGTGGCACTAGTGCCATTCTCTCCTCCCAAATGAGGATATAGAGAAGGCATTATTGGCATTCTCCATAACCTTATAGGGAGAATGAAACTAGTGCCATTCCCCAAGAGGAAAATGGCATCAATGTCATTCTCTCTAGAGGTGATAGAAAATGGTTGTACTTTATGATCCTTTCTTGGTTTCATATGCATTGGTGCTTACTATGTTGAACACATTCTAAAGAATGGAACTATTTCTATTATCCTCAACTTCCACAGGGATCAATGATGCATGGAAGGAGATGGAGACAACAAATGTAGAGGAGAACATACCACCCAAAATGGGGACAATCAATGATGAGATGGATACAAGAGGTGTACAACAAAACATAGCACCAAAAGTGGGGACAATTGCAAGGAACCTCACTAATCCTATACTTCTAGAAGAGAACATGGATGAACATAATGACTCAACGTTGGGAACAAGTCTAAATAATCTTATTGTTGTTGCGAACATGTATAAAAATGTAGCACCTGGCAGTTTGGAAGAGTCAAAAGCTAGCAACTTCGAGGCCAATCTGGATCTATATCCACATCCAATTTCTTTGGATATGCTAAAGATGACTATGATATTAGACTTAAATGGCTTGATATTGAGTCATTGCTTATTCAAGTCACCAATACACCCTTCTATTATGTGTGGCCACAATAGTTATATGGTTATTTGTCCTAGATGCATTGAGTTCCTAAAAATCTTGCTACAAAGGTTTAATGCAGGCATCTAGTCAACTGTAATGGAGCATAATGTCCTTGAGATGGTAGGAAAGCTACAAAAATATGCAAGGGAGAGTCTCCCTTTCTTTGTGATATGGTCTCAGCAAGGATGCTACACTTATAGCAAGTTAAGGATAAATAGGCCCGACAAGGTTGGTGTTGAAGCAATGTTCAAACCCTTAGCAAAAACGTCAAAGGCATTTGGATGTGATGCTAGAAGGACAATTCTTTTTTATGACTCTCCATACAAGGCTTGTGTCACTCCTCCATCAAATTGCATATTTCCTTCTATGTTTGATGTGAAAGACAAGGAGGATAACATTCTACTAGGAGAGTTGATGCCTTATTTATTGTATACAACTCAATGAAGCTAATGATGTGCATAACATGATTGAGACAAATCGGTATGGACTATTGCCTATGGTGGAGGGGCATAAAGATTTCAACCTCATTTAAAAAGTTATTGATGAATGGAGAGAGAGAAATCATGAATGGTCAAGAATGGAATACAAAATAGGAAAGCTTCCTCCTACAGACCAACTAAGAGAGAAGACTATACATGATTATACAAAAGTGAAGGGTGCATCCCTTAGGCCAATCCATGCCGATGATGGCTAGGTGCCTAAACTTAATGCATCACAAATAGTACTATTAAGGGATGCTTCACATCTCTCTAGAATGAATGCCATGCAAGCTTCTCAATTGGCTATAGACCTAGGGTACAAAGGTTGCTATATCAAGAAACACATTGCTAAGGCCTACACAACCCGACTACAAAATGCGTATTTTCCATGAAGGTACAGATGTCAAATTGTTCTTTGTTTTTATCTCAAGTGAGTATAACTATTTTTGGAGTTAATTGGACTTTTCTTTTGTGATGTAGAGAGATATATGTTCAAATCATGCTTGAGTAGATACATAGCAAAATGTGACCTTAGAACACCAAATTTTCCTATCCCTATCAACAAAGTGTTTCAGATCAAAAGTGTGGCTTTCGAGGTGCATGAGTCAACCATTGCAGGTGCTAGCCTAGGCTTATATGTGCATAATCCCCTAAAGAGAGGGAGTACTATTCTCCATTATTGACGTGACAAGTACTCATACAGAGATTGGAAAGAATTATGTAGAGTTCATCATCCAGGGCTAAAGAAGTACTCCATCCAAGAGGACCCTACTGTCCCTATGAAGGATATGGTGTACATTGTTGGTGATGTTTGATATAGCAATGTGGTAGGGTTTATCAACAGTAATAGAAATACCAATGCAAAGCCAAACGCTTGTTATGTATTTTCCTTGGATATTCCACCTTGGTCTGACTCCAAGATGGAAATAGATATTGTAGAATATGGTCATATTTGTGTTGAATTGATAGATGATATACATGTAGGAGAGGAGCTATTTGTAGGCTATGTTATGATTGAAGACATTGTATTTCTTTATGCATTCATTACTAATGGGAATTATTACTTTCTTACCAACTGTGTAATTTGATACCTAATTGTTGTGTGTGAATAATATCTAAACATGTTCAAGGCAATGTTACATTTTCCATAACCCCTTGGGAAGAATGTCTCTTGATAGAGCTTCAATGGCTCTAGTACCCTTCTCCCAATGGATTATGGAAGAGTGACACTAGTGCCATTCTTCCTAAGGGGAATAGAAATGTAGAGTTTCTCTAGAATGATGGTTGATTTCATAGTTTTCATAGAGAGAGAGAACGAGAGAGAGAGCGAGAGAGAGAGAGAGAGAGAGAGAGAGAGAGAGAGAGAGAGAGAGAGAGAGAGCGCTCTATGCATGTACCTTGACAGCAAAAGTTTTGGCCGTAAGGTTAAAAAATTTCCACAACCTTTTGACCAAAAATGCTATCCTTGCATGTTTGCATCAAGAGTTTTGGCCTTCTGGCCAAAACATTTTCACAACCTGTTGGTCAAAAACTCTGAGGCCACAAGGCCACAAGGATGTTTGTCCAAAACTTTTGACCAGACATAGAGTTTTTGGCCAAAAAGTTGTGGATAGGTTTTGGCCACAAGGCCAAAACTCTTGATGCAAAGCCATATGGTCAAAATGTTTTGGCCACCATAAGGTCAAATCTTTTTGAACAAGAAAGACGTCTCATAAGTTTAGGGGGGAAACTAAACCTAGGTGGGAATTTCAAAATTTATACTTCGATTCTTTTTAAATTTAAAATTTGAATCCACTAAGCGGGATTTTCAGTTGCCTTTCACATGATTTCAGTTTGAAATGTGAACTTCAATTTGAATTTAAATTGGGAGGGGGAGAGAGAGAGAGGAGAGAGAGAGAGAGAGAGAGAGAGTGAGCAAGAGAGAGCATGTTAATGAGGGGGGATGGAGAGAGTGCTTCAATTAGGGAGGGAGAGGGAGTGAGAGCAAGAGAAATGAGATTGAGAGGAAGAGATTGAATGACAGAGAGCGAGAGAAATGGGAGGGAGAGATTGAAGAGAGAAATGAGAGAGAGAGGGAGAGAAACGAGAGAGAGAGAGGGAGAGAGAGCGACCACGAGAGATTGAATTAGAGGGAGAGAAACAAGAGAGAGGGGGGGAGATTTATGAGAGAAACGACAAAGAGAGGGAGAGATTGAAACAAACCTGGCTCAGTGGTAGATGGGAAAAACTTTTCTAAAATAACACCGATGGATACAGATAGCTGTGACAGATGCAGACAACACGGATAGATTCGTAGCATAGACAGATTCACAACATGTACACAAATTTTGCTTCCTAATGAGAAATCCACGTGACATGTAAAGTTGTCCTTTTACAATGAAGCTAGTTAGTCTAAATATTGAAAATGTACGATAAATGTTTGTCATTGCCACTCATCAACTACATATCTTGCATTCCTCCTCCTCCTATAGATTTCTCATGTTTCTCCTTGCTTGGTCAAGTTTAAGAGTTAATACAATGTGATTGCAAATATGGTTATCAATTATACCTTTGAGTTTTGTAAATGGTGTTTATGAACACCAACAATCATTATGACATCATGGCAGGTATGGGAGATTCTCCTTGGCTTTAGAGATCTAGAAATGCAAGTCTAAAAAATATTAAGGTGTTTGTAAACACCACTAAGGTTTATGATATCAATCTCACTCAATCCAAAGCTCTTGAAATGCAAGTCTCAATAATATAAAAGCTAGTAAGGTGTTCATAAACACCATTAAGTTCAAATATATGAGTCTCACTCAATCCAAGATGTACATGAGAGGAGCTATTTGCAAACTATGAGTTTTGATTAAGGACATTGTGCTTCATTGTGTACTTTCATGCTTGATTGTTGCGTATATTGTTTGATTGGATAGTCTATGAACAATATCAAGGCTCATGGTAGAGCTTCAATGGCTCTATGCCATTTTCTCCATAGGATTATGGAGGAATGGTAATGGTTCCATTCTTCCCAAGAGTACTATAAAGTTTAAGAATGATGATTGATTTTATAGTTTCCAATCGTGCATCAAGTTGTCTTTGACAATGAAGCTTATTCAATTTAGTCTTAAGGGTTGTAGAGTACATAAGGAATGTTTGTCTCTACCACATGATTTTATGCCAATTACAAATCTTGCATCCCCCCTCCTATACATTTGCAATGTTTGACCTCCATTAGTCAAGTTTAGGATTCAATGTAGTGTGATTGACTTATCAATTGCACTATTGATATTTAATAGATGGTTTTATGAGAACCATATGAACACCATAAAGAATCGCAACATGAATCATATGGCAAGTATGGGAGATTCTGTACAGCTTTGGAGGTTCTCAAACGAGAATGCTCACAACAAATTGAGTCTCAACATTAACAAAAATTCAAAAGAGCTATTATTAAGGTGTTTCTAAATGCCACTACAGCTCACAAGATGATTCTCACTCAAATGCGTTTGGAAATTTATTCTTTTGTTGATGATAATGTAGTTTATACACTGATATTCCATTTATTGTTTGAGAATGTAGTTCATATTTCATACTTTTGTGAATGAGAATGTAGTCTATTCTACCTATTTCTTTTGTTATTTCATGGAGAAAGGCTATAATTTCTCCCAAAACTGCCATTCTAGGAATTGGGATTTTCTCGGATTATCTAATATGGTCTTTTAGAATTTTAACCCTTCTCCAGCACACTAGCTTTACACACCCTATTTTGGTGATGCCAAATTTTAATGGGTATTTTATCTTGGAAAACGACAATGATATATCACACCTCCCCCTATACATGATTGTAGAAAATTTTAGGGAATGGTGTTATATCATACAGGAGTCATCTTTCCTCTTGAAGAACCAACTTTGGAACTAACAAATCCTGACAACCTTTTGACCTAGCAATGTAGTCCAGATTCTTAGGCCAAAGATATTGGCTTGCTACAACTACAAGGGCGGCAAATCAAAGCCATCAAAACTTACAATTATTTAATCTATAATCATGTCATGCACTACCACCCAATCGGCATACTCACCTTGTATAATAGGGTATTAGAAGCCCTGCAAGCCATGTATGAGACATGCTTCTCCAATTTTGAAACCATTCATGTGGCATACCTTGATCTAATGTCAGAAGAAGAACAAGACACCCACTTAGCCATTTTTCAATCCAATCTAAATACTAACAATCCCAAGGATGCCCATGGGCCCCATTGTAAAAATGCACCTCCACCCGGTCATACCTACCTAGGTCACACACCACCATCCATTCCTCATCCATTCACTTACAACACTCACATCACTAGGAGGAGCAATATACATAGCTATAAACAAACATTATTGTGGCAAATCTGTAATGCAATAATCTCCAAGTAGGGATGTGCACAAATTTCGAGCAAAAACCCATGAGCAAAAAAGTCAGAGCAATCATTTTTGACACCAACCATGCTAGTATATTTCTCAAAGGAATATACAATTCTCTCTTGATTTCTCATTTATGGGACCATATACTTACTTATTTATCACTCTAACCCTCATTTTAGAGAACATCATCTATATATGAACAAATAATGAACACTTTAAAAACTCTTAAAAATCCCTCCCTACCATACTCCTTTTGAGGCTTATGGTAATTCATGGGATTTAGGAGAATTCCCTTAGCTTTAGGAATCCCATATTTGAAGTATTGAGAAGCTCTCATGTAATAATATATACCATATTCCTTCGATGAGTAGGAAAGAGACATTGAGAATCCTCATACCTGAAGCCATTATAATCTATCATATATTCATCGCTATTATATTATCAAATATGGAAAGGCAAAGGAAGAATTTTGAAAATATTCACAATTCTCCAAACTTATATACTTCTAAGGAAATGTGGGCCTTACTAAACCCTCCCTAACATATTAAGAATTAGGGAGAGGTTGTAACTCTCATATACATCTTGAAATTACCAATTTATCTCTTTTATACTTCTTGAAATTATATTTTTAAGACCACCATTGGAAACATCATGAAATTTTGAACATTTTTCCTTTTTACAGTTCCTCAGTGTGAGCTACGGAGCAAAAGTTATGACCCCTTTTCGTACGCCCTCCAAGGGTATTCCGTGAATGGAATATGGTTAGGGAAAGCTCTTCAAACCATATTCCTTTGGCTAAATACGCTTGGAGGGTCTATAAAAAAGAGAGAACTTTTTCTTAGCTCAACCTCATAAGCTATAAAGAGGAGATTTGCTCAATATTTTATGATCTATCCAATGGTGAAAGAAGAAAAAAAGGATTTTTGAAAGTCATTAAATAAGTAAATACTTGGACATTATATAAAGGCATATTTATATCTATCTCTATTCATCAATATTTCATGTGTACTTACATATTCCTTGAACAATTTTAGAGTGTGGTGTTGCCTAAAAATGACTTGAGACTATATATTATGACCCGTCCCACCTTTTTCTCGCTCGCTAGGGGTTTTTGCTCAAAAAATGGAAACCCCCTCCAAGTAGTAGATGAGGCTCAATAACACGTGTAGTCATGGAGGAAGTTGGCACCTAAGCAATCCAATTAGTTGAATGATATTAACAATCTATTGAAACTCTTCAACAAAGGGTCCAAAATCTTGAGTAATAGGTCACCACAAAAAAACCCCTAAAGTAAGGACTCCAACAACAACTTTAAGAGGAGAAACATGGCAAGCCAAAGACGAGGAAACAATCAAGAAGATGACAGAGGAACTGTTGAGTTCAAGCATTATCATCGTGCATCTGAAAGTGAACAACAAGTCCAACTCCAACACATTTGACACTTGGACTTCATGGTGCACAGGTACTAGGAACAAATCCTTCATCTCCAATAAGCCCTTGAACAAGCTAAGTAGGCACCATGACTAGAACCAACCAAACATGTAGATGCAAGAAGCATATGACAAGCTCCTCGAGGCATCAATAAATCGGGCTACCCATGCTCTACAACCATGCATAGTAAAAACCCCTCTCCACTACCACTATATCACTACTATCACTACCATTTCCATTCAAGATCACTTAAACTTAGCTAATCCACTTCACCCTTAGCATATTAACCCTTTTCCATATGCACACTAACTTTACACACCCTATTTTGGCAATGCCATTTTTTAATGGGGACTTTGTCCTTGAAAATAACAATGATATATCACAGCTCCCCCTATAACCCATTGTACTATATTTTAGGGGATGGTGCTATATCATACAAGAGTCATCTTTCCTCCTCAAGAACCAACTTTCAAACAACAAAGAATGATGACCCTTGAACATTGCACTGTAGTCCAGATTCCTAGGACAAAGGTCTTGGCTAGCTACAAGAACCAACTTTTAAACCAACAAAGACTAATGACCTTTGGACCTTGCACTATAGTCCAGATTTTTAGGCCAAAGGTCTTGGCTAGCTACAAGTGCAAGGGTGGAAAGACTAGGCCATCAAAGCTTACAATTATTTAATCTATAATAATGTCATGCATTAACACCCGATTGGCATAATCACCTTGTACAATAGAGTGTTAGAGACCCTGCAAACCATGCATGAGATAGGCTTCTCCAATTTTGAAATAGTTCATGTGGCATACCTCGACCTAATGCTAGAAGAAGAAGAGGACACCCACTTAGAAATTTCTCAATCCAATTGAAATGCTAACAATCCTAAGGATGCCCATTGGTCCCATTGTAAAAATGCACCTCTACCCGGTCATACATACCTATGTCATGCACCACCATCCATTCACTCACAACACAACATTGGGAGGAACAAAATACACAACTCCAAAGAAACATTATTGTGGCAAATCTGCAACACGATAATCTAGTAGTTGAGGCTCAACAACAATGCATTTTCTCGTGGAGGAAGTTGGCAACTAAGCAATCAAATCAGTCAAACAATATAAAAAATCTACTAAAAAGATTTAGCAAAGGGTCCAACATCTTGAGTAAGAGATCACCACAAAAAAAACCCTAAACCAAGGACTCCAACAACAGCTCAAATGGGAGAAAGATGGCAAGCATTAAAAAAAAAGAAGATGATAGAGGAACTATTGAGTTCAAGCATTATGATCATGCATTTGAAAGTGAGCAACAAGCCCGACTCCAACACATTTAACACCTGGACTCCATGGTGCATGGGTGCTAGGAACAAATCCTTCATCTCCAACAAGACTTGGACCAAGTTCAATAGGCACCATGATTGGAACAACAACTAAACATGCAGATGCAAGAAGCATATGACAAGCTCCTCAAGGAATCAATAAATTTGGCTACCCATGCTCTATAACCATGCATGGTAGACACCCCCCTCCACTACCACTATAGCACTATCAATTCCATCTACATTCAAGATCACCGTAGACTTAACTAAGCCACTTCACCCTTAGCACTTTAAACCTTCTCCATAGGCACACTAACTTTACACACCCTATTTTGGTGGTCATTTGTTAATGGGGATTTTGTCTTGGAAAACAATGATGATATATCACACCTCCCCCCACACCCCATTGTACCAAAATCTAGGGGATGGTGCTATATCACACGAGTCACCTTTCCTATCGAGGAACCAACTTTGGAGCTAACAAAGTTTGATGAGCTTTTGACCTAGCACTGTAGTCTAGATCAGGTCTTTCCTAGCTACAAGTGCAAGGGAAGCAAGACTAGGCTAGCAAAACTTACAATGATTTAATCCATAATAATGTCATGCACTACCACCCCATCGGCATACTGACCTTGTATAATAGGGTGTTAGAAGCAATGCATGCCAAGAATGAGGCAATCTTCTCCAATTTTTAAACTATTCATGTGGCATACTCCGACCTAATGTCAGAAGAAGAATAGGACACCCGCTTAGCCATTTTTCAATCCAATCTAAATACTAACAATCCTGTGCATTGGCCCTATTGTAAAAACAAACCTCCACCCGGTCATACTTACCTAGGTCACACACCACCATCCATTCACTCACAACACATATAGCACTAGGAGGAACAAAATACACAGCTCCAAAGAAAAATTATTGTGGCAAATCTAGAATGCGACAATGTTGAGGCTCAACAATAAAACGTGTAGTCATGGAGGAAGTTGGCACCCAAACAATTGAATCAGTTGAATGATATCAACAATATGATGAAAATCTTTAGCAAAGGGTCCAACATATTGAGTAAGAGCTCTCCACAAGAAAACATCTAAACCAAGGACTTGAACAACAACTCTAATAGGCAAAAGATGGCAAGACAAAGTCGAGGAAAAAATCAAGAAGATGACAAAGGAACTGTTGAGTTCAAGCATTATCATATAGGAGTCATCTTTCCTCTTGAAGAACCAACTTTGAAACTAACAAAGCCTGATGACCTTTGGACCTAGAATGGCAGTCTATTTTTCCTAGGCCAAAGGTCTTGCCTAGCTACAAGTCTTAGGGCACAAAGGCTAGGCCATAAAAACTTACAATTACTTAATCTATAATAATGTCATGCACTACCACCCAATCGGCATATCACCTTGTATAAAAAGGTGTTAGAAGCCCTGCAAGCCATCTTTGAGAGACAAGATTCTCCAATTTTGAAACTATTCATGTGGCATACCCCAACCTAATTTTAGAAGAACAATAGGACACCCACTTAGCCATTTTTTAGTCAAATTTAAATACTAACAATACCAAGGATGCCCATTGGTCCCATTGTAGAAACACACCTCCACCCAATCATACTTACCTAGGTCACACACCACCATCCATTCATTCACAACACACACAGCACTAGGAGGAATAAAATGCATAGCTCTAAAGAAACATTACTGTGGCAAATCTACAATGTGACAATCTCCAAGTAGTAGTTGAGGCTCAACAACACAATAGTAGTTGAGGCTCAACAACAACACATGTAGACATGGAGAAGTTAGCACCCAAGCAATCGAATCAGTTGAACGATATCAATAATTTACTTAAAATATTCAGCAAAGGGTCCAACATCTTGTGTAAGAGATCACCACAAAAACCCCCCTAAACCAAGGACTCCAACAACAGCTCCAACAAGAGAAAGATGGTAGGCCAAAGCCAAGGAAAAAATCAAGAAGATGACAGAGGAACTTTTGAGTTCAAGAATTATGATCATGCATCTGAAAGTGAACAACAAGACCAACTCCACAATGCATTTGTCACCTAGACTCCAAGGTGCATGGGTGCCAAGAATAACAAGACCTGGAAAAAGCTCAATAGGCACCATGAGTGGAACCACAACTAGACATGCAGATGTAAGAAGTGTATGACAAGTGCCTCAAGGCATCAATAAATCTGGCTACCCATGCTCTACAACAATGCATAGTAGAAACTGTCCTCCACTACCACTATACCACTATCACTTCCATCTCTATTGAAGAGCATTTTAGCTCTTCTCTGTAGGCACACTAACTTTACACACCCTATTTTGACAATGTCATTTTTTAATGGGGATTTGGTCTTGTAAAATGACAATGATATATCACACCTCCCCCTACAACCCATTGTACTAAATTTTAGGGGATGGAGCTATATCATATAGGAGTCATCTTTCCTCTTAAAGAACCAACTTTGGGACTAACAAAGGTTGATGACCTTTTGACCTAGCACTCTAGTCTAGATTCCTAGGCCAAAGGTCTTAGCTATCTACAAGTGCAAGGGTGCAAGACTAGACCATCAAACCTTACAATTATTTAATCTATAATAATGTCATGCACTGCCACCCAATTAGCATACTCACCTTGTATAATAGGGTGTTAGAAGTCTACAAGCCATGTATGAGATAGGCTTCTCCAATTTTGAAACTAATCATGTGGCATACTCTGACCTTATGTCGAAAGAAGAAGACAACACCCACTTAGCCATTTTCTAGTCCAATCTAAATATTAACAATTCTAAGGATGCCCATTTGCCCCATTGTAAAAATGCACCAACACACGGTCATACTAACCTAGGTCACACACCACCATCCATTCACTCACAACACACATAGCATTGGGAGGAAAAAAATATGTAGCTCCGAAGAAACATTATTGTGGCAAATCTGCAATGCAACAATTTCCAAGTAGTAGTTGAGGCTCAACAATAATGCATGTAGTCGTGGAGGAAGTTGGCACCAAAGCAATTGAATCAATTGAATGATATCAACAATATGATAAAAAGATTCAAGAAAGGGTCCAACATATTGAGTAAGATCTCACCACACAAAAAACCTTAAACCAAGGACTCCAACACCAGCTCCAAGGAGAAAGATGGCAGGCCAAAGCTGAGGAAAAAATCAAGGAGATGACAGAGGAACTGTTGAGTTCAAGCATTATCATCATGCATCTGAAAGTGAACACCAAGACCAACTCCAATGCATTTGACACCTAGACTACATGGTGCATGGGTTCCAGGAACAAATCCTTCATGTCCAATAAGACCTGGAACAAGCTCAATGGGCAACATGACTAGAACCACAACTAGACATGTAGATGCAAGAAGCATATGACAAGCTCCTCAAGGCATCCATAAATCTGGATACCCATTCTCTACAACCATGCATAGTAGAAACCCCCCTCAATTACCACTATACCACTATCACTTCCATCTCCATTCAAGAGCACTTAGACTTAACTAATCCACTTCACCCTTACCATTTTAACCCTTCTCCATAGGCACACTAACTTTACACACCCTATTTTGGTGATGCCATTTTTTAATGGGGATTTTGTCTTGGAAAACGACAATGCTATATCACACTTGTGCATCCCATTGCACTAAATTTTAGGCATGCTGCTATATAATACAAAGGTCATCTTTCTTCCTAAAGAACCAATTTTGGAACTAACAAAGCTTGATGACCTTTTGACCCAGTACTTTAGTCCAGATTCCTAAGCTGAAGGTCTTGGCTAGCTACAAGTGCAAGGGAAGAAAGACTAGGCCATCAAACCTTACAATTATTTAATCTATAATAATGTTATGCACTACCACCCAATCAGCATAGTCACCTTGTATGATAGGGTGTTAGAAGCTTTGCAAGCCATGTATGAGATAGGCTTCTCCAATTTTGGAACTATTCATGTGGCATACCTCGACCTAATGTCGGAGGAGAACACATTCTCTCTATCTAACTTCTGGCACTTGAGCTTCCCTCAGGTTGTAAGCACACCTAGGTTTACAGCAATTCTATACACAAAGGTCCGTGAAAAGAATTCAAATCTGATAAGACAAATAGAAACCTAGGATAAACAGATATGGAGAAGGTTCTTCTCTTTTACCTAGTATCCAAAAGGTTAGTCTTACCAAAATGTACAAAAGAATGCATTTTGTAAGCTTGGTCTGATCCCAACAACATAGATTGCATTCTTTTGCAAATTTTTCTCTATCTATTTTTTGGCACTTGAGCTTCCCTCAATTTGCTTGCTAAACAACAAATCTGTGCCAAAAGGTCCCTGAGAAAAAAATTCAAGACTGTTACAAGAAAAAAAGAAACCTAGGACTAGACAAATATGGAAAAGGTTCTCATAGCCTCCTTACTTTGGAAAAATTCAAAACTGACAGGAAGCATAGAAGCATAGGACAAAATAGATCTCAAAAAGTAAGCATACAAACTTGGGTTTGCAAGAACTCTGTGCACATGGCTACCTGGAAGCAAAGAAAGATAGAACCTATCAACATATATGAAAAAGGTGACTAAGGCCCCGTCTCTCTCTCTCTCTCTCTCTCTCTCTCTCTCTCTCTCTCCTAACTATAGAAACTTCTAAATATAGCAACTACTAAATATAGCACTGCTACTTTAACTACCACACTCTTCAACTACTACATATATTACTACTTCATCTCTTACTCCCTCTAGCACTGCTACACTCCACCTCCACACGCTCCTGCACTACCTGATCTTCTAGGGCCAACCACATACACTGCTACTTCAACTTCTACTCCCTCTTGCATTGCTACACTCCACCACTCCTGCAATACCTGCTTTTCTAGGAAACCTCCACCTCCACACCCTCTTGCACTACCTGACATTCTAGGGCCATTGTCTCTACTAGAAGGGCCAACAGCTAGCATACCACCACCAGCACTATCCAACAAAGATCTCCCTGTATTAACAAGTCTCTCTCTCTCTCTCTCTCTCTCTCTCTCTCTCTCTCCTTTAGAAAATTTGTAAAGAGAAAAATGTACAAAAGAATGAATTTGCAAGATTGGGATCAACCCAACCAAGCAAATCGCATTCTTTTGCACATTTTTTTGTAGGCTTGCACTCTTCTAAAAACTCATACACTACCTGATCTTGTAGGAAACCTCCACCTCCACAAGCCCCTCAAATACCTCATACTCTAGGGCCACCTACTCTACCAAAAGGGGTATTGTCAATAAATTGTATTAGGTTCCTCTCTCTCTCTCTCTCTCTCTCTTCCTTTGCCTAGATCCCCAAAACTTGCAAAGAGGAAAATGTGCAAAAGAATGCGATTTGCATGGTTGGGATCAACCCAACCTTGGAAATCGCATTCTTTTGCACATTTCTCTATATTCAGATTTTTGGCATTGGAGCATGCCAAAGCTTGCATGTATGGTAAAAAATATGTAGAATTGTAAACGTGTAAAAGAATACGATTTGAGAGGTTGGGACATGACCAACCTCTCAAATCGCATTCTTTTGCACATTTTGCATTCTACATATTTTTGAACTTTTATTAAGCCATTCAGACTGCATGTTAGAGAGAGAGAGAGGAAGAGATAAAGAGAGAGAGAGAGAGAGAGAGAGAGAGAGAGAGAGAGAGAGAGAGAGGCATCTTACCAGTTTTAAATCTTTTCATCGTCCTCTTGAGAGACTAGTATAGGAAGGGGGCAGAATTGCAAAGAGACTGGTACAAGTAGGTGGAAGAACTGATAGGGGCCAATGGTTGTGAAATAGGTAGAACCGGTAGGGGCCAAGGGTGTGAAAATAGGTAGGGGGTGAGGAGATAGAAATAGGTCTCTAGGTGGCTAAGGGTGAGGTGCGGGCGGCATGGTTGAGATGCAAGAAATGATCAATGAGGTCGATGGAGATGGAAACATACTCAAGTTTGACGCAAAGAGACTTCGAGGCCAACTGTATGCTTGTGAGGGGAAGACGAGGCTAGCCATATGCTCTCATTAATGACACATGTGCTATCATTATTTGACACACATGTAATAATTATGACCACACATGCCACCTCTATCAACCTTCTCGCCACCATTATGTACATGTCCAGCCTCATATATTTCCATCTCTACTCATGTAGTACCCTCTACCATCTAGACAACCTCTAGCATGTGCACCACCCTATACCAACTAGACCACACTGTACCCTTTAGGTGCATCTCATCTCTCTCTCTCTCTCCTCTTTTCCTTTGCCTAGATTCCCAAAACTTGCAAAGAGGAAAATGTGCAAAAGAATGCGATTTGCATGGTTGGGCTCATCCCAACCTTGCATATCGCATTCTTTTGCACATTTCTCTATATTAAGTTTTTTGGCACTAGAGAGTCCATAACTTTGCACTGCTTTTGCAAGACTACTACGCCTTGAAAGAACAAAAGCTGTTAGCATATTTTATTAGGTTCCTGGTACTTTTATAGAGCCTTTGGTCATCCAAATACTTTAAATGAGCTCTCTCTCTCTCTCTCTCTCTCTCTCTCCTCTTTTCCTTTGCCTAGATCCCCAAAACTTGCAAATAGGAAAATATGCAGAAGAGTGTGATTTGCATGGTTGGGATCAACCCAAGCTTGCAAATTGCATTCTTTTGCACATTTCTCTGTATACAAATTTCTAGCATTGGACTGTCCCAAAGTTTGCATGCAAGCATCAATTCCACCCTCAAAAGCAGTAAGGACACACATAAATAGGGCCAAAGAGAGAGAGAGAGAGAGAGAGAGAGAGAGAGAGAGAGAGAGAGACATCCAAGTAAAAAATATGTAGAATTGTAAACATGCAAAAGAATACGATTTGAGAGGTTGGACTATGCCCAAAGTTTCAAATCACATTGTTTTGCATGTTTTGCATTTTGCATATTTTTTTACCTTGTATTAAGCCATTCAAGATTACTTGCATAATAGAGAGAGAAAGAGAGAGAGAGAGAGAGAGAGAGAGAGAGAGAGAGAGAGAGAGAGAGAGAGAGAGAGAGAGAGAGAGAGAGAGAGAGAGAGAGAGAGAGAGAGGTGGGGGGGGGGAGCACACCTTTTTTAGATCTGGGTATTGTTCTCTTCAGAGACTGTAGAGCACAGGTAGGGGGGGTAGAGGTGTAGAAACAAGGGGCAGGGAGGTTGTGACACATAATAGATAGGGTTGAGTGGTGGCGAGGAGTCAGATAAAGTCGGGGATAGTGCAAGGATTTAGATAAGCTAGAGAAATCTGAAGGCGAGGAATCCGAGGCCACTTGCCATCCCCTATGGACATAAGCAATGCAATTAATACCACACATGTTGCCGTTATGGCACATGCCCCATCATAAGTCTCCCGTCTCCACCTCCACTCCCTCTTGCACTCCATTTCCACCTCCACTCTTGCATCTATGTAGCATATCCATCTACATGTCCACCTCCACTCCCTCTACA